>NC_089322.1:9032323-9214823 GCF_036669915.1 Pocillopora verrucosa | reverse complement strand
GCTCGGACGCTTCTTGCAAAATGTGATGACTACCAATTTCAGAGATTAATTCTTCAGTTTCCAGCATAAGAGAAAAAAATATCGTATCGCAAGCATGTTCATCACAACGCCTCCCGATGTTGAGCGAAGAGAAAGTGGCTCCATGTTTTGTGAGATAAACCATTTCCTGAAGTTCGAACGAATCGATTAGAAAGCATGAAACATAGCGCTGAAAACTACGACAACCAAACAATTAAATTCACTCATCCTTCTGCAGAAGCAACTTTATTTTACTCGTGAGTTTGCTTGCACCACACATTTGCAGTCAATAATTTGATTCTTAGATGTTTGACAGGTTCTCACATGACAATATCGTCAAAATCAAATCACTGCGTCAGACTTAATGTAAACATGAACATCGCTGACTCAATCTCATTTCATTTTAATTTTGGGAAAAACCATTTCTTCGTTCTTGGTGTAAAATAACACCTTCGGCAAAGCGCAAATTTTTCAAATGAATAGAGTAAATCCTGCGATAATCAATTGAAGAGCAAAAAACTTGCGCTCGCGGTTCGCCATCACTTAAAAACTTTCTAGGCAAAACAAAATACGTAAGATAACTTCTTTTCCCATAACACCACAACCGTGTTAAACTTTCAAAAGAAAGGACAAGAAATAACTTGAATAATTCGAACACTATGAAATATTATTCGAGCGATGAACCAGCGTGAGGGTTTTTAGGCGATGAATGCCAGAGTCAATGTTTAACCGAAACGTGATCAGTTGAATTTACAACTGAAGCTAGTATCAAACGACAGTTGGTAAAAAACAATGCTTGAATTTTTTCTGGGTCTTAGCGTAAAAGAAAACCCAGATAAGACACGACTTACCTCCTCTTCTTTCGCGGGTCCTTTGTAGTTTGCTTCTCTTTGTTGATGACCTCTTTTCGGTCTGTTTTCAGGAGCGACTTTGCATTTCCTTCTCGCGTTGCTCTTCGCTAAATACTCGCCTTTTTATATATGCCCTTTATTGTTCTCTTTCGCGTTCCTCTCGCCGTATTCTGCCTATTTTGGCGTCCTTTCTAACTTTCTTGCGCGATTTTTTGGATACACTTTACGCCGTTTACTTTTTGGCTTTTTTTGGTTGCTCTGTCTCTTTATATCCAGCCTATTTTCACTAAAAACCCCCTCTCCACGAACTTGAATTATAACAATTTCCTCCGGTTGACGAAGCTAAACCTTTGCCGGTATTGTTGCCTTACGAGTTGTTTAGAAATTGCTAAATACTGAGACCAGTTTAATTTCCCGCTCAAAACGCGGGTGGCGAATTATTTGCTCACGCGGCTTCACATCTGCCAGCCCACGTGATGCACATCATGCAATGCCCAACCGTGTGCCCGCAGTACGCTACACTGCAACTCGACGCCCGAGTATGCGCACTTTATCGTCATTTGACGGTGTCTCCTTGCGGACGGTGTCTCCTGGCGCGCACTAATGGGGTATCCAAGTTACGCACGCAATCGCGCCTGCGCATTACCTTCTCTCTCGCCCTTCCATTACGTAATGGCTAAGATAGTGCCCGTGGTACAGTTGGCTGCGCATGCTAAAAGTAACACCTTGTACGGTGGGTCGTAAGTTCGTACAGTTATGAGTTATACGTCCTTGTTTGAATAATCCTTTAATATAAAGTTAATATATCAAAAGAACTATGAAAATAGCTCCAATCTTAACTGAAACCCGAGTAACCCCATGACGTTATTTGGCGCATTGCTTTTTGTTTGTATGTTTGTTTGTTTTTTTTTTCCCACGGTTTTTACCTTCCGACTAGGGAATAATTGGTTTAGCTCGTTCCTACTATAAATTTCTACTAGGTTGCAGATACTTTTTTATGATCTTTCTTTTAGTCCTCTCTAAATGGAAGAGGAGGTCGGAGCACAAGCAACAAGCATCTATGTATCTTATTAGCCGTTTTAGTGTGTAGTATTGCTGAGTATTCATACGAGTTGTGCAGTATTTTGACGAGGCCGTAGGGCGAGTCAAAATACGAACAATGAGTAAAGAAAAAAGGTAATACTCAGCGATACTACACTCCAAAATGTCTTATAGAAAATTGTCATTATCCAGTTGGTTCTTTTTCTGCTAAGTATTTCTGCTCTACATTTGTTTGTTCATAAAGTCATACCAGAGAACACTCAAAAGAAAACATCCCACGCAACAAACAGTAAGCTGTTCGTAAACATTTTTTTTACGCACGTTTGAAACTACTTTAAGACTAATAAATACAATAGCCTCTATTTTGTGCGGAAGTACGCGCACATTTTTTTCCTTGGAGATCATCTGTTCCTCGAAGCTCACTGTTTTCTTCGAGTTCCGCTCTCGGAAAACTGAAATAGATAATGTCCGCGGACGAATATGCGTTCATATATTCCGCCAAATCTAGGCTATTGTTCATATAGTGATTGATACTCTTCTCCCGCGACTTGTTTAGTGTAATACCAAACCCGCTGTTATCAAGGAATCACTAATCTACGCAAGGCATATTCTTCATCTCAAATGTCTCCGTTGTCTTGATTCCACGGGATACAATTCCACCAAGCTCCCCTTTGGAGTCTGTCACAAGAACCGGGTTATCAGTGCTTCCGTTAAAGCGTTCAGGTTTCTTCCTTCCGCTGAAAGGATCGTCCCCAGTGGGCTCGACTCTTCGCTTAAATTTCCGAGAAAGGATAGCGAGAAGCACAGTCGCAGTTACAACGAAAACTATGAATCCGCCAACGGAAATCCCAATGATCATAATGGGTTTTAGAAACCAACTCTTCGTAGGCGCCTCTACTGGAATCTCCTCAGTACTTACTGTCGTGATTGCACTTGGAGAGCTGTATTCGGCTGGTGGAAAATAACAGTTGAAATGATTACCTAGTTAGAAATAAACAATTTCGATTTTTAAACTCCCGAATTTTTTTTATAACAATCAGTTGCTGATTGTTATAAACGTAAATTTTGCTTGTGGTTCGGAATGCTGCACGCCTTTCAGCTAACAATTTGAGTTGTTTATCTTACTCAGGTATGCTGCGCATTTGAATAGAGTGGCTTAAGATATTCTTCTTCTGACGAGTATTAAATTCCTTTGCAATAATTAGATATCATTTCATTAATTCACCCTTTGTTTAATCCAATCTTTCCGGAATTGTTGGCACCGTTTGAGCACTTCATCAACAGATGCCACGAAAATTTTACTCCTGAAGCGGTTGACACTAGCTCGTCGAACCACGAAGCATGTTAGCAGGATATTCAGTATAAAAAATTTCTTAACAGAAAATAGAAGAGAATTTCAAACATTCAACAAGAACGAGGAAAAAAATTCCTAGACATCAGCAATAGGAGATAGAAGACGATATACCTTTCGAGCGGGTAAATGATGTAGTTTTAGTTTCAGATGTAGTTTTAGTTTCAGATGTAGTTTTAGTTTCAGCGAAAACATTTACAGTGATGTCCAGATGACTGGAGCACGAAACTTTTCCTCCATCACTTGCCACAACTATCAGAAGGTACTTTTTAGGCTGAAGTTTATCAACAACTTTTAGTTCTCCATTTTTTTCACCCACTTTGAAGGCCTCTCCACCGTTCCTTGAGTTTGATAAGGTGTATCTCACTTCTCCGTTGAGCCCACTGTCCTCGTCACGGGCGGATAACACAGTCAGAAGTCTACCTAATTGTGTATCTTGCGAAATGTTGAACCACGTTGCTTGAGGGAAGTGAAAGACCGGGCAGTTGTCGTTGACGTCGACAACATGGATGTACATGAAAGCAAAGCTTGACTTGCGTGGATTTCCATCGTCCGAAGCCACGATCTTCAGCTGAAACAGATTAGGAGAGGAACTTTCGTAGTCCAACACCGACGATGTAAGAATATCACCGGAGATGCTGTCGATGGTAAACGCCATTTTCGCGTTATTACTGTTGTCGATCGAAAAAAAACGTTTCCCATTCCGGCCTGTGTCGGCATCCCTAGCGTGCACTTGGAGAATTGTCGTTCCCGGGGGACTGTTCTCTAGGACTGAGGCATTGTAGATAGACGCGGCAAAAGCTGGAGCGTGTAGGTTCGGTTCAGCTGTCATGTTACACGCTGCCCCGTCGTATCCAGGATAACACTCGCAAGTGTTGGGTAAAATGCAATCGCCCTTCTTTGAACAGTCATCGAGACTGGAGCAGTCTGCCACACTACAAGCTGCACCATGCCACAAAGAGTCGCAAACACATGTGTCATAGCTGCTGCATACACCATGACCTATCCAGAGCCATTTAAATCAGTCAGTAATTATCTAGAAATGCTTCGGAAAGAATTTTAGCCCCAGTGACCGGGTGATTTACAAATTATCAAACAAACAAATTACATACGATGTAACTGTAAGTAATACTTGTTATCATGAAATAACCAAGCAGCAGGTCTCTGAGCAGTTATTAGTATAAGACTAAGGTTTTCGACAATGTCTCACCTGAACAGTAGTTAACACCTTCACATGACACATTTGAGCAGTCCACCCCACTGTAGCCCATGTCACATTTGCAAAAGTTTGCCTCGACACAGACACCGTGACCAGTACAATTGTCAATTGAACGACAGGAGGAAATGTTGCATTTCACACCACTAAATCCATCATAACATCTATAGGAAACAAGAAATCGTAAAAAAAAAACGAGCTGTGAGTAGGAAAAAAGAGGGGAAGACGATGAGTCAGTTAAAGATATGAGTAATAATGAAAACAAATTCAACTAGAAAGTTATACAAATAAAAATGCATTGAAAACAAAAGACAAATTTCGTTAAAATTTGATTTAATTAAAAAAAAATGGAAATGACAATGGCCTTTCTCAATCGTTCGGCAGGAAAGCCCATTCGTTCAAAGTTTTAAAATTTGAGATGCATCTTTCTCATTCAGTGCTTTGTTAAGGGAATCTTTAAAAATCCCTCTCTAATATTACAACTGTGCAACTGACCTAAAGACGTGATAAACATATCAAAATGTTCTTGGACATTTCCTTGATCGCTTTCTGAACAGGGAGACGCTGGTGTGCAGAGCGCCTTGTAAGAGGAGAAAGCCATTTTAGCGATGTCAAATTCCACCCACTATCTTATGTTTTTTAAGCAGAATTTTGTGTTTTATTGAGTCAAAAGCCCTTAGCATATCGACAAATGACAAACCAGTAAGTTTATCATCATAAATGGCTTTGACTGGCAGTTGTTTAGTTGCCCTACAGCTTGTGATTTATCATTTCTACGTTAAACCATATTCGTGTCCATACAGGAATCCCCAAGCGATCAATATATGCATTCGTTTGTGCATGCTTCACTCTCTCCATAATTTAATTAACAATGGAGAAAGATCAGAAAATTAAGATAACAGAGATGCTTTATACCTGCAAGAGACATTTCCATCATTTCCCCCTTGAATACAAACTCCGTTTCCGCTACAGTTTCCAAGAATCTCACAATCTACAACATCACTGCAGTTCGCCCCCTGGAATCCTGGGTAGCAGCGGCATGTGTTACTTGATACACATACCCCTTGACCGGAGCACTGGTTAACTCCTGCGCAATCAAAGAGAGCACAGCTGGCTCCTGTCCACCCTGGAGCACAGTCGCACTTATAAGGAGCCACGCAGCGTCCACGTTCTAGAAAAAAAAGTGCGCTATCCATCATGAATTGAATCCTGGGATAAAGGAAATACTTTGAAGAAATGGAAATAAAATATGAAAATGGAAGCGATCTTTGCTGTAATGAACACTTCTTAAGCAGTCGTAAAAATAAGGCCTGAAAAAAATTAAACAATGTACGGGATTTGAACCCATGACCCGTGTTTAAACCCTTTACAGGCCTGAATTTTTTGTATTTGGCCTTATTTTCACTACTGCTCAACTAGCGCTCAGTACAGCGAAAATCGCTTCCATATTCATTTCTTTATCCGCAGTTTACAGTTTTACATAATTTTAATATATTTACGGAAGTAAAATATGTTCTCAGATAAAGAAAATGAAAGCAAAGTGTACAAAAAATTACTTGAGCAATAGTCGAGTGATTCACAAGAGAACTGGGTACAGTCCTTTCCAGTCCAATCCTCCTGACACTTGCACACATCAAAGTCAACACAGATCCCTCTTTTGGAGCAATCAGACACATTTGAGCAGGTAGGAATAACACTGCAGTCATGTCCTGATAATTTAAGATAAATCCAGTTGAGTTTGCTCATCGAAAACCCTTAACCACCATAAAAGCCACGATTAACAAACCCGTAAATTGTATGGCGTTGGTACTGAAGGAGAGTGCGGTCTTCAATTACAATTTTTTAGCTTATTTAAACTTTAAACTGTCGTTCTCAGCCCCATGGCACGACTCAGCGCCGTGCTCCGTCTACTCTACTATTCGTTTAACAACTATGAAGTCTTGTTTAACTTCTTCATTATTTGTTTTCAAAACACTCCTTGAGTGGCCACAACTGAAGCGCAAGGTTAGTTATCATCTCAACGTTACAGCCTAGTGGCTTTGACTACATGATCAGTGAAACAGGGGACATATATCCACTTTTAAATGCATTTGCCAACTCCATTTAGCCTACACAATAAAGCAACTTACCAATGTATCCATCATGACAGTGACACTGGTCTGTCCTCTTACATAACCCGTTGCTTGGGCTTGTGCAGTTGTTGACGTTGTTGCATGTTGCTGTAACATTAGTGCGCGTTATTGTATGAGAGAACAGAGAGATCGTATGTTACTGCACTTTTATCTCGTCCCTTACAGCAAGTAAACAGAACACAATTTTATCACATTTTTTTCAAAGGGATCTCATAATTAAGAAAAATGTCGCTCATTACCCTTGAGAGGCTACGGAACACAAAGCTTATGCAACAGTCAGACCACACTGTGTTCGTGGTTAATTATTGTTGACATGAGACGAAACAATCCTTAGAGGGTTATGAATAAAGCTCTGAAAATTGCATTTCTAAATTACATCTCGGTCTGAATATCTCAATGAAGTTAAATATAGTGTTAATCAATTCGCTTGTGGAATTTTTTTCGCCTTCTTAGGCCGTTTGAAGCGTCTTTTCACGAAAGTGCTTGTGGGGAGACAAGGCTGGCAACTTGGTGGCAGCCAGCCGCGACCGCGTTCACTTGAAACTGTTATAGTCAAAGCTTCAAAATTTTTCGAGAAAATCGATACTGAATTGATTAATTTAGCTTTCTAAATATGATTGGTGCGAGACTCAGCGACCAAAGGAATTCGAAGCATGCAGACCGTTTCAAATTTACCAATCAGCGCTTGGCTTGGTTTTAAACCGCAGTGGGCTGCCACGGGAAGTTGCTGCACTTGACGGTAAATTGAATACGGCCTGTATGCTTGCCACCAAGTTGTAAGCCACATAGATTTTGTTCGTCTCATGTCAACAATTTAACCACGAACGCATAGTGTGGTCTGCCTGTGCTTAAACCCAGAAAAAAAATTACAGACATGAGTATCTTGGTAACTTCGTTTTTTTCTCATCGTTTCTAAGAACCAATTACATTTCCATGCGTAAGGTTAAGAGATCATAAGGGGAATCTTGTTAAGATTTATTGTGACTGAATATATATGAAAGCTCCTCGATATGCACTTATTTCAGAACCCACCTTTGTGATCACAACTGACTCCTTCCCAGCCATCAACACATTCACAAAATCCTTTCACGCACCGCCCGTGTTCCATGCTGCAGTTTGTGCAGTTACCTGAATTGAAGAATACTTTTCAGGAATGGACTTGGTAAGTAGTATATATTTTTTTCTTGTGACAAACTCCGTTTACGTTCTCAAGCCTTCTGATTGGCTGTACCTACCTAAGTGACAACTGTCTCCAGACCAACCAGTCATACATTGACACGTGGAGTTAATGCATGTACCCTTCCCAGAACATTGGTTTGGACAACCTTTCAAAAAAGGGAGAAAAGGATCACTTTAAGTACCACAAGTTATGTCCATTGATTTAGATTCAATTTTAAATGCTTATTTGAGTACTTCCAATAATTTAGGATTATTCGAAACTTCGCCAGCTCATTCATAAAGCCGTGTCACAAAAATAAAACCTTCCAGCGACTAAAGTCTAAAAGCTTCGTTAGCGTTGTTTGCGGTAGATAGGGTTCATCAGCTAAAAACCGAAGGCTAAGGCTGAAAACCTTTAGCGAGACCCTGGTTATTCTGGATATCACAAAAACCGAATCTAACAATTGTTCTATTATTTATTCAATGAAAAAAAAAGTGTTCACGCAAGTAAGTAGAACGGCGAGCAACACAAAGCGCGCAAACGTGACATGATTATCCCTAGAAATCATACACCGCGGACATACATGACATGATTACCCGTGACCTTGAGTGTCCTTTACATGATTATTGTATAATCGGCAGTTACATGACGTCCCAGGCGCTGACTTAAAAAAAATTCATCTTACGCTATGGGCCAACCAGAAAAGAGATAGTGAGTTGAATGTATAATAATGAAAATTGTTGGACTGGCTTATTAAGAACCATTTAATAAGTTTGTCTCAACTTTTAGCATGCTGATGAATACTTTTATGTCCGAACTTTTTCAACGTACTTTGTTTCAGGCTCTCTTGTCCAGCAAGTGTCATATCATTTGTTACGGCTACGTCATAAATGCAGCTCTGCAACATCGCGCCAGTAAGTCCAAGTGACGAACAGGCTTCCGTAGCTTCCTAGAATAAACCATACAAACTAACTGGTTTACCTACCCTCTCTTTTCTTTATATAGCAAAGGGATTTATTCTAAGGACAAACCTACCTTCCTGTTCAACTTTAAAAATGAATAATGATAATGTGTTAAGCTTTTTATTTCACATTTAGTTTCTTGAAAGCTTCTATTTCAATGTTCACGGTGACAAATTAAATATATAAAAATTGGGCCTTGCCACGTGACTTATTCCAGTGCTGTGGCTATGCGAGAATAGTTATGTAAACCGGTTATTTTTGGCATGCAAGAAAACGAAAAGAAAAAACAAACAAACAAACAAACAAAAAACAAGAAACATTTTGAGAATAAGACAAATATCAAAGAGCTTTTACCGCGACAATGATATCACCGATGCCATCTAAAGAGTACAATGGAACATGGTTTGGATCGTTGTAAGAAGAATCCATGATGTCATCGCTGTGAAAGTTTGAAGAGTTCCATGACCATGATCCTCGAAGGCCGGAGTTGTTGTGAACAGCCGTTATGCGCCCTTAAAAGAAAAAGAAATTTAAAATAAAATTTAGTGTAAAAACTGTTTAGGTAAACAGAAATTTAGAGTACAGTAGATGTGAGAGACAGCAAATATGTCTATATTTAAAAGATCTTTTTATCCAAATAATAGCTAGCCTTAGTCTCAGGAAAGCTGATTCTGGAACAGTGAAGATTTCAATCTATTCGCACAGTAATTGAAAATTTGAAAAACGGAAATTGGAAAATCTCGTGGATCAATAAGGTCCAAAGAGTAGGAGTCTGATCGACACGCTGTAGGTGAACATCATGATCCATACTTACAAGAATCAGCAAACTGAATAGGATCATTATATTGTTCTCCATTTGGACCCCTCAAGTCATTGGATGGATCATCATCCATCACTCCACATAGGCCTTCAGTTTGGCTTTTAAATCTTGCTGAGGGTATGAACATGACGTTGAGATAATGACGGCCCATCTTTGGACTGTAACGTACCTCAGCTGTTATTGTAAGTCCTTGAAGTGAAACGAACAGAGAATAAATAAGAGTCGATGAACGTCCGGACTGTTAGCTCAGTCGTGTCATCTATTAGCTCGGCTGCATCGACTCTAATACCGGAAACCGCAGTGACACCTGGTTTCATGACTATAAGTAGCATACTCGAGGAGTGAGAAAAATATAGAACTTCACAAAATAATGAGGAAGCTGGAAGACAAGAAAAAAATTCATGAACGAATGGAGTGGCTTTGAAACAACATTGGCATAGTCTTTGTACCCTGTATTATAAAGATATTTTTGGTGAATGGAATACTTATAAATCTTTGAAAATGTCACGAGAAATAGTGATGAGTATAATAGCTACGTTCTGAATCAATTATTTTTCACATAAAATAACGATACTTCAAATTAAGTCGACCATAAACATTTATAAAAGAAGATCATGATGATTCCCTTTTGAGAAAATGAAAAGCTCTCACTTGCAATTAATTCGCATTTACCTACCCTATGCCTCATAATGGATAACTTATGATTTATCCATAAAAGAATATTTGCCTGAGGCGTAGGATGAGCAGAAAGAGGCATTAGCCAGCGTCACCGAAGGGGAGTGGGATTGGGAAATCTGTAGACGTTGTCGAGTCAGTGGATCTGCGAGAAGCGAGAGATTTTCAATGAAACGGCATATAACAGGTCTTGAGAATTTCTCCGAGGACTTTTACGGCCAATAGAAAAGCTTCCGCGGGAGTGCGAAGTTTTCTGATTAACTTATTAGATATGTGGCGGCTTTTACCCGAATGATAATAGTCATATAATTTACAGTAATGAGTTTCACTAAACCTGACTCATATTGCACAGAGAAAAGTACGACTTGTGCTTCCTCTGGTTTGGATGATGTGGAAGTTTTTTGGGTATCCAACACAACCGTTCCATTATTAAGCTTCACTTTATTCCCAATCAGAGATGTGACGTTCATCAGACCTCCGTCGATTCTATGAATAACAAGAAAAAAAAATTTAAAAAAATATATATATCACCATCTCCATATCATGAATAACGCAAGAAACTTAAATGATGTTAGAAAGTGTTCCCTCGTATATATTTATAGAAATTCCTTAAAAAATAAGGGCAAGGTGTTCAGGTACTTTACGCTTTTTAGCTCTATCTTAATTTCACTATGACCACCAAAGGTCAAATTATTTATTGGGTGTTTGTCTATTTGAATATTTTATCGACAAGTAAAACTTATGTTTAACGTCAAGTCTTCGACTCGTGGTGCAAATTTAAAAGGATGAAGGCGAATTCCAGAATACTTTAATGCCTTTTGCTGGCATAAAGTATAAGGAGTCATAGTAACATGTTTTCAGACCAAATTTTGGAAGGAGGACTTCTTTATTTTCAATATCTTTGCTAATTCAAGGTAGGAAGCTTTGAAATCGCTTTCCTCTTTTTTTTTGTTCGATATTGACGGCGAGTCGCTGTAAAATTTAAGTTTTAAATACAATCCCCTTTTCTTCCAGTTTATTGGGGCAAGAGGCCGTGTCAGCTACTTTTGTTCATTTTTACCGCCGGTTTCGTGAGACGTATCTGAAAATTTTCACGGTCAGGTTATACAAGTGGCGAGAATCTGAATTATGTGACTTATACAGCGCTGCCTTAGACTTTTCATCGACGTAGCTAGTTTTATCTTTGATGCCCTCAGGAGACAATCCCCAGTGGCATGGAACTCCTGAGATGCTTTCATGACAAAGGAAAAAAATGGGAAAACTTTCAGTGCCACGCGCTTTCCATTCCTGTCAGTTACAGTTGGGATAAATGGAAATTTGACACATATGAGTGACAGACTGAAAGAACTCAGTGCCCAAACCTACACTAACTCAAAAGGTCATCGACAGTTTTTTTGTGCAGACTGCTTCACAGTTTATAGTAGTACTTATTCTTCCCCCATTTCTACCTGTTTATTGACAGAAAATTGAAATTAAGAAATGAAGGGCTTTTCAATGACAGATTTTACTAAAAACTTTTCTTACCGTAGTTTCGGAAATTGGTCGGGATTACTCGTGTTAAGAGCCATGATTGACAGTACACTCTGTCCCGCCTTAATTGCCACGCCCCCTGTAAGCGAGGCTCGTTGATAAGCAAAATAGCGGAATTGAATTCCAAAGTCATTGAAGATACTTTTACATCCCCAGAATTCGCCAATTCCAAAGTAATCAAAATCAATGCCTGCCGGAAAAATTTAAAAGTATATGATAACTGGAAACTAGCTGAAAATAATAAGGCTAAAGAAAGCATTGGCAGAGGTACTTGAGGACATTATGGCTTTCAGAATACATAAGGACTTTCCGTGTATAAAGGCAGTCACACAAATTAGTGTTTTAAAGCATCGATCTTTTTATGAAATAGCTTACCATCTAACGTCCCAAGATGAGGATCACCCCAGTTCCATCGCGGTAGCCTTATTTCGCAGCACGTTCCAATCCACCAAAAGGAGCAAATACACTGAGACCCACAGTTTGTTGTAGCTATTGCATAGCCATTACCAGAACAGCTTGCTAAAATAACCGACATAACGCAGACATATGAATACATACTTTCAGACAATTTGTTATACTCGTTTTCTGGTGCTAAAGAACCCAATTACAATCCGTCACGAACTGGCTTATAGCTATTTGATTATTATAAATGCTAAAAATCAGAGAAATAATGTTTTAATTCTTGTTGCGAGTTCAAGATTATGCAAAAATCTCTGTGTTTCCGTCATTTTGTTCTGTAAGAGTGTCTTCTGCTGTAAGACTTATTGTTATACTAGTTTTATAAGGTTGCAAAAGAAACAATCGTCATACGGTCACTCGTGTTCTTCCAGCATTTTGCGTGGCTTATCACATCAGGGTATTAAGTGAAATCAATGATGGACCACAGTTCTTTTCCTAACCTGAGCATGGCTGCACGTCTGGTTGAGTACATCCGGGTCCTTTCCTTCCCACAACGCAATTTGGAGGTTCACCACAGGGTGGATGTTCTGGACACTTGTATCGATTGTTTACAATAACGGGTTCTTTTCCTTCCGGGCATTTCCTTAAGATTACACAGATGATATAGGAATCAAGGTATTATTAAGGTCACTAATAAAGAAAAGTCTCAAATCCGAAATCAAACCTGAATGTACCTAAACCCACAACACGAAGACCAGTTTCTGTAAAACTTCATATAATCGCCAATGTTCACCTCATCATTAACGCTTGGTCGACGTATCAGAAACTCACTCAAAGTAACTTCAAATTTCATTGCTTGAAGGGAGGTGAATTGACTTGTACACATTAAGATAACATTTGCGCTACCCCATTTACGCTAGAAAAAGAGTTGGACATCTCCTGCAGAACTTTGGTTTTCAAGGTCGCCATCGAATGCGAACAATACTTTGACCCATTTCGTTCTCTTCTTTATCTTACATATCAGTTAAAATTGACATTTTCCGACCACAAATTTCGCATAAACGACTAAATATATTCTCTCACACATTGTTCGCCAGTATTGATGTGCCATATAGTAAGAAATTCTTGGATAAGCTTGAGCGCTATATCATGAATTATAAAAACTGAGGTCTGAGTAATCTGCCGAAGCTAAAGGCTGAGGCAGATAACACAGGCACGAGGCACGAAGTTTGATTATTCATAATTTTATGCGAAAACCGAATTCAAATCAATGATCGTTTTATGATCGTTTTATGACACATTTTTTAAAAATCATCTGCAAAAGAGGACACTTCTCCCTGAGTTTGCAAACGTTTGAGAACACCACATGGACAGAGACTTTGAAACTAAGCACACTTTGATCTTGACCTGAAAAACGCAATATTCGCTCCAGATATTGGGCTATTATGAAATATCGCACGATTTTCTATATTGACGGACTACTCTCCAATAATCAAATTTTTCATTGCATTTACAGTACTTGATAGAAGTGTTTGCGATTGCATTAGAATCCTCAAGTGATTTCACGACACTTACGGTTTACAGCGACAACTTCCATCAGAATCAACCAGAGCTTCTGCTCCACCATCACATCTGCAAGGAGGAGGGGTGGTCGGAGGCGGTTTTGTGGGGCGAGTAGTTGTTTTTTTTCGGGGCGTGGTAGGTTCGGTTGTCAACTCTGTTGTTCTTTCGGTCGTGATAGGGTTGGTTGTCAACTCTGTTGTTTTTTCGGTCGTGGTAGGGTTGGTTGTCAACTCTGTTGTTTTTTCGGTCGTGGCAGGATTGGTTGATAACTCTGTTGTTTTTTCGGTCGTGGTAGGGCTGGTGGTAAACCATGTTGTTTTTTCGGTTGTAGTAGGATTGGTTGTCGTTGTCCTTGTTTTTTGAGGACATTCACAGAGAGACTGGGAAAAAAAATTAGATCGTAAAAACTTAACTCAGTGCAAATCGCTTCTTTGTAGGTCCCTTAGCCTGTTGTGTAAACGCACAGACGAAATAAACACAAGTAGTGTGAAATTCAGTAGATGCACAATTATTTGCAAATCACTAATGCTTATTAAGTACGAGTAATTTGTTATCTCTATTTGTTAAACCTTATCAGATAACGAACCTTTTTGGCTCAGTCCGACCACTATGTCGTACAGCACTGCCTATCGATGAGTATTTTTGTAAAAACTAGTTGGGCTTAATACACAGCAAATTGCAAAGCAGAATTACCTTAGGACATGGCAAATGAAAGCAGTTCCTGAAAACAGAGCACAAGAAGAAGTTAAGGTTCTAAATACGTATCGGTTGTTAAATGCCGAGTGCACATGCCATAGTAACACTTATGCATACATTCACTCCAAAATTTACCCTGCACTGGATTCAAAATGGTCGAAATGGTTCCGGTGTCTTGAGATCTGTAAACTCCTTTTTATAGTCAACTTCTGTTTATTTTATATTTTTAATTGAAATAACTGCACTGTACTGTTAGGTGGCACTAGCTATGATAGTTCATTTTCCTACAAAGTCTTGGCGGTGGGCTATCTGACAAAAATCTGGTACAAGATTGACACAAACCTTAGGGGCTTCATTTCCCTCGAGTTCAAGTTTCCAATTAAATTGAACTCTAAGCCTTTCCTAGATCCTCCAGGTAAGTGAAACGCCAATCCAATGACCATCTCCGTGAATCCCAGGGGAGTTATTTTAAGTTCATGTGGTCGTCGTTTAGTTTTACAAAAGTCACTGCACCAATCAAAATCTGCCCTGATCCCGTAAGTAACCCCAACACTGAGTTGAATAATTGAAATACCCAGCCCAGTTATACGTTGATCTTCATAGTCATAGTCTTCAAGGTAATAAACTGTGGAGAAAGGGACTTGAATGAGTGCAGTTTGAGAATATTGCTAAAGAGAAAACTAGTGTACTGCGATTTTCCGCATTCTATTTCATGTTTACAAACTTCGTTCGTAGTTCTACGGACTGAGCAATACTCCGGTCGTTAGAAATGAACTCTCACCAATTACAGTGTACTGACAACTTTTTACAAAATGGTAATGATCGTCGTTAACATCACCTGAATAAACATCACCATCATCCGTGTCGTCGTCGCTCGCTAATTGGAAGACGAATAACGGAAAAAAATGAGTATTCCTGATTAAATCCACCATAAAAGTACAAAAATCTTAAGAGTAATGATAGCAGATTACAAAGCCTGTGAGTGGCACAGCCAAACGGTTTATCCTGCATAGTGACTTAGTTTGGTCAGTTAAGTTGATTACTTTGAGGATAGCATTCCAAGGGTGATCAACGGAGTTTTCAATTACACTTCCGCGAAACATATTCGTTGATGAAAACAATTAGGCCACCGTATTAGATGTTCGGGACGTGAGGCACACGTAGAAGGTCGCTCACACTTTTTAAATACTCTTATCAAGGATATCAATTAATCTCTTGTTAGAATTTTCTCCTTGTGATGTATCCCTAATTGACTCGATCGTAAGTAGACTTTCGTTAAATAATTTTTACCGTGTTGAGTTATCTGAGACCCCTGGTTCATCAAAGAAGCCACACTAGACAGAAGTGGCCTTCCTTTGATGTTTGGAAGGTTCGTGGGAATCCAAGGTAGTTTATTTTAGGTTAGCTAAGAATCAGTCTGTATGCAGTGTGGAAATTGTTTAAGCGGTTTTCTTAAGATGAGTTTTAGTCCCATATGTCCGTGTAAAGTGACATCACGCTTATCATCACCCCTAGATTAAAAAAAAAGGTTTCTTTCATTTCCTACAAATCTGCCATGGCCAAACCATGACTAATTCTACCGATGTAGATGCAATGCCCCATGTTTTTCCTCGAACTTCTCGAGTTTACTGAGATACTCGTTCGAACCTACTACAACAGGACTGTAAACTCTTAACTATATGTTAATTTACACGAGAGTCTAAAAAATTTAATGCACAAAAAAGTTCCAAATATTTTAAGTGAATCTTGGTAGAAAACTACAACCTGTTCGAACACTCCATTTACCGACTCGTGTTGATCCGTGACTCGTGCCGAACCAGTTTTGCCAATCATTCTCTACTTTGTTATTTTCAAAGAATTATTGATTAGCTTCCACGAATTTTTACAAGAATAGGGTTTTTGATAGGAACTGTAACAAGTAAGGAGCAAGCCAATTTTCGCGCGCCCAGACCAAAAACAGCAGCAACAACAACAACGATTTCCGAAAGGTAACGCAAGAAAATTCGCGGTTGATTATACAGCTTTCGTTACGCTGACGTCACAAAAGGCAGAAAAAAACCTAACATTCGGTTTCTCTGCGTGGATCCTCTGGTATGTACGCAGCAGCTAAAAGCATGTGCCTACACTCTCGTATAAAAGATCTTTTGAACCATCTGGGAACGCGTTTTCTTTTTTTTTGTTTTTTGTTTTTTGTTTTTTTTTGCGCGGCCTCATAAACTCTCTGGAGATTCTTAAATTAGACAGCCAGAAATCACACACAAACTTGACACAAATGACATACTCACGGAACGAATTAAAGAGATTCGAGAGACTCGGAATAGCCCTTTTAACAAAATCCAGGATATCCAGAGAACCTCCTTTCTCGCGCCGTGTCCCACCAGCAGGAATTCCAAGAATAAGCTTTGGAGTTATAGAAAGCTCTGCTTCCAGCTGTTTAGCTTTTGTTTCAACATCCTCAACGGAAAAATAACTGGAGCTCGTAAACTAGAACAACAACATCAAAACAAATCTATATGGCTTTACTGTGGTAAAAACAGTAGTTACTTGACCGACTGACTGACCGACTGACCGACCGACCGACTGACTGACTTATTGATGATGCTAATCACTGACTCTCTAACTGACCTACTGCTGAACTGACGACCCACTGACCGACGGACCAATTGCTAAACGGAAGGACGAACGACCGGACTTTCCGCTTGCCTGCTCGACCGGCTCAACGACTTGATGAATTATTTAGCTCTCATTACTCACTTGGCTCCTTCCTTTCTGACATCCCTCGAGAGCTCTGCAATTTCCCTCGATGATAAATTTGATGGACCTTGCCATCCTCATGGGGAGTTCAACTTCATACTGAAAAATAACGTCATGCAATAAAGATATAAAAATCAAGAACATAGAGTTAAGACCTCATCGTTTATACTGGTGAGAAAATTTAGATACAGTTTAGACCAGAAACATGTAACCTAGAAGCTTCTAAACCTACCTATATTGCTTAAAAACAAGCTGGGAATTGTTAGCTGGCCAATCAGAAGCAAGGGTGTGATTTTTTTTCTCAAATATGTAACTAGACTTTCAACTCACCTTTACTGTTTCAGAAATTTTGATTCAAAATACGGAGTATCGCACCATTACGAAAAGCACTACCATTTTGACTACCTTATGAGAAAGATTTATTTTCCACCGCACAAAAGGACGAGATTGGCACATTCGAGGACCGCGTTGGCAAATAGAAACGTCCACAAATTTTTAAAAAGCAGTTAAAGAAAATGGAAAACTTCCTTTGAAGACTACCCTTTTCAAAATGCTTGGACGAGCCGTAAGGGGACACATTACGGACCAAATTCAACATGAAAACGACGTACAACGGCAGAGTAATGGTCGACTTGAATCATCGTATGACTTGACTTATCAGAAAACTAAGACTGTCAGGACTCTGACGAGACAAGCACACTATTTGCTACTCAACATTCTATTAATGTATCTGACTGACAAAAATTACCGTGACCATGCGTTTTCCAGGAGCAACCACGACAACAAACTCAGTAATCGAAGCACTCACCGACTTACTTAATCACTAAGTTGAAAGGCAACGTAACGCCGATGTCTTTTTAAAGGGCATGTCGGAATCCACCTCGCGGTTCTCACAATCCATAAAACATTCACATCGCCTGTAAATATATTACCAACGAAGGAGACAGGGACAACCCAAACGAAAAAAAAGGTTCTAACCCCATTCTGTTGAAGAGGTAGACAAAAAAAATGGACATCTAGATATAGATGAATGATCAAATCAATACAAAAACGTACCTCAGCTGTTAAGTCAAGTTGTCCGTAAACTTCTAAAAAGATGGCAGATGGTATGCATAGCCCGAAAATGATGGGGATGCAAATTCCTGCTATCCTAATTGGACGTAGTATCGGAAATTTCTCTTTAGTGAGATGTAGCCTATGCAAACGAATCAGACAGAAGAATGTAGTATATTTACTTTATATTATCTAAATTAACTGCAACAAAACTAACATCAACTCAAAGATCTACGAACAGAAAGTTCTTAGGGCACCAAGTTTCACCAGGGAATGCACCAGTTTCATGATAACAATACAGCTAACATTTAAGATAATGGCAATGGCAATGATGATCATAGAAACAACTTGTCAGATATCTTTTGTTTTTTTTTTTTATATTTTCTTAGGTCGTGGTATTTTTAGATCAACTGTTTTACTTTGGTTATGTTGTTTGAGTCTTTCTTTTAATCGATGGACCTTTTTAGTCGGTATCAGACCAGGTTTATTTGAAAAAGTTTGGGTAGTGCCAGCTATGTTTTTCAAAGTCTCTTCCAAGTAGAACGTGGACTCCACACATCCTCAAATAAGAAGAGCAGATGTCCACTCACTTTCTAAAAATCGCGATAGTCATTAATCTAATCGTGCATCACCATATATATTAGCCTACCAGTAGTCTCTCGTTTCTGGTAAAGTCTATTGCGCGAGTTAAAAAACAAACATTGTATTATTAAGAAAAAAAATATGTGAGCACTCTGCAAGACGCGCAAACATCAAATCCTTTCTATTTTGCTTTATTTTTTTTTTTGTAGCCTATCATCAAAAGACGCAAAAGTGTTTTCTTCTCAACGCTTCGAGCAGAGTACAACACAATGGAAATAGACCTCTTTTCCATTTTTAATTTTTTTGACTTTTCAGCGCGGGGAAATCTTACAATGACTATTACCAAGAGTAACCAGTTTTCAGCCGAAAACAATTTTTTTTTAAGCGGCTGATCTTAGTCATTCCGGGCTTTGCGAAGCTTAACAAACGAGAAAAACACGATAAGGTAATAATTGACACTGCAATTCCCAATTGAAATATTCCATCCTCTACTAAAGATAACTGAATGATGATAGTATAAAGAAGTATGACATCCTACCGCGCTTTGACTATAAAGTCAACACCAACATCATATGTGACAGTACCATCCATCTTTACCCCTACAGACGCATCTTCTGGGATCATTTTACCGTTCTGGTTTCGTTTAGAAGACACGACTATGGACACAGTAAGGATTGAAGATATTGAGAGTTTATGGTTTATAGTCATGTAGCCCGATGCATACGGCACTTTTGAGAAAGCAAGTGCTATTTTAATCGGCTTCGCGACGAAAGCTTTCGAAAACGGAAGCTCTCTATTATAATAATTGTCTCTCTTGCGTCTTCTGCGTTTCTTATGGAGTTGATCAAGCTTTACCATGGTAACAGCTGTACCATTCTCAACAGACAAAACAGGAAGGACTTCTATCATCCAGAAATCCCCGTTCATGTATGATCCCACAACCTAAAAACAGATTTTTTTAATTGTAACAAAATAACTACTGTGTAAACGAGAAAAAAGATAATTAACACTTTTTTATAGTCTGTGTCATAAACAGGCAAAGCGAGTTAAGTGTTAATAAAGAATTCACGATGCAGTTTCGGACATGACTTTTATGCGTGTCATGTTTTTGCTGTCGTTGTTGTTGTTGGTTGTCTGCCTCAGCTCTACTACGTTTAGGATGAATTCCCCCGGTGTTTTTCTCACCTTTGCGAGGACGGGATAACTGGTTCTTCCGATGATAGAATCCTTAGTTGACACGTGTTGTGGATCGGCGTCTGATTCGGTTATCATCAATCCATAACTGTTGTCACCACCAGCACAAAATACGCCATCATCAGATGCAGAATCGGCGATCCGGGGTGTAAATCTTCATATCGAAACAAGAAGCAATGATCGTCATGCTAAGTGAACTCCTGTTTGTTTGCTTGTTTTTGTTTGGTTGTTTGTCTGTTTGTTTACGATTCATGAAGTTCTTTAAAAAGCTTGTGCTGCAAGTAGGGCAAACCCCTCCTCCTGTGCCTATGATTTCGATGCCGCCAACAACTAGAAGCACTCGCACGAACGCGATAAATTATTCCCTCTTGATTTTAAAGCTTAATTCAGCGTTTATTATTACCGCCCAACACATTAATAAAAACGGTTTTATTAAGAAAGTCGTAAGGTGTGAGTTTTTTCAACGACATCTAGGATTTTTCGTTTACCTTCGTGTCCAGGTAGAATTCTCCGTACACCTCTCGAGTTCTGTCTCCATGAAAACCATATTTGAAGTCTTGTTGAGTCTGGTCACCTTTTCAATAAAGCCGTGACTCCGTTCAGAAACTACCACATCTCCAGGTCGAACACTGAACGAGTTTTTTTTCTCTATAACTAGAAACTGAGAATATGCTAGACCTTCCTCCACTTTATAAATGTGTCCCAAGCACTTGAAAATAGATGTCCCTGAAAGCAAAATTAAAAAAAGGCCAAGTTATTAAGTGCTCAAATTCGGCTGCCCAACGGTATACAATCACGTTTGAAGATTTTGTATTTGTTTTGATCATGGAGTTGTGAGACAAAGTATTACACGCCACTGAATTTAACTTAACTTCATTTAAACCTGCTCTTCGAAAGATTTTTTATGTTCTCTTTTCTCACGCAATCCTTATGGCATTTACCTCCGAACAACGCATGCGGGAGGGATTTGCGCCCGAAAATATTGTAATCGCTACAGGAATCATTAAGTTAAAATCAGTTTTTGTGCTATACTATCTCGCTGTTCTAAAACAGCTATTCACTGAGGTCGAGTTGGTTAACGGCGTACATTTGCGGCTCGGCTCGGCAGATAAAACCAATTACTAGTCTCTGCCACTTCGGTAAATAGTTGCTAAATAACACTGTACAAAATATCAAAAACTATTTTTAAGGGGGGTTTACCCTCTGGTAAGATGTGAACATTAGAGTTGTTCAGCTTTAAGGTTCCATTCTTAATGTCAACTAGATTATCCATATCTGGCTGCTCATCCGAAGTAGATTCGTCGACCACCTGAGTTGGAGAAACTTTCTCCGTGAAATCTGCGTACTGGACAACATCCTCAATCCTTGCAGGTTCTCCAATCATTATTGAAAAAGGGCCTTTAATGTCAAATATCAAAAATCAAGGTAAGTCTTTTATAGCTATCATCGTGTATTTTTCTTGTGCCCACATACATTGACCTTCCCCCTAAGAAGGCCGTAAACCCTATGTTACGGTGTCGTGCAAGTCCATAACCCCTACCCCAAACCTCCCACGGTTTTCAAAATGGCGGACTATCGCGTCTCTTGGAACGCGTCTCGATTCTTGTAATCTAGCTCAGCTCTGGTACTAGCCGTAGTTGAACAAATCTGATTGGGTTTCTCGGATTAATTATAGATTTTGATTGGTTGTTCGATGTCAGGGTCTCACCACTTCTTCATTTCGATTATTGTCACGATTTCAACGTAAAAGCCACGTCCTTTAATAAATCGCTCTCACACGTGCGTGTTAATCTGGACATTTCCAACATATTCTTTGAAAGGAAAAAAAAAGGGAAAAAGAAGAGAAAAGAAAAAAAAAGGGCAAAAAAACAAACTGATGCCGAGTATTCGAACCTTAAACCTTCGGAATGGAGAGGAGCAGTTATAACCAACCCACAAGCGCTGTTCATTAACTTCTCTGCATTTTACGACACATTGCTTTATTACTCTAATGCTCCATTAATAGATAGATTAATAATGGTAATTGAAATGAGTGGAGTGCAATTTGGGCTGAAATCATACGCGTGATTTCAAAATTGAACGAGCGCGCAGTGCGAGTTCGATTTGAAATCACAAGTATGATTTCAGACCAAAATTGCACTCCACTCACTTCAATTACGACATGAGGTTCAATTACCACTTTATTACATCCATTTTGAAATCGCCCAAATACAGGATTTGGTCAGTTCAAATATTTTATTGATGCAGTACTGAGCTGGTTTGAAATTAAAATCATCCATTTTTTGGGGGAAATAATAACAGTTTTGGAAACAAAAGCAGCAAAATTCGCCACATGATACTCTTTGTCTCACATTTTCCTACCATTTGATCGGTTACTTTAAACAAGCCTTGAAATCTGATTGATTGTTTTGTTTTTAGTGTAGCCTCCTCACTGTCTAGGAAAAAGATGGGATTTAAAGCAAAAAATGATGCGATTTGTCAATAAATCGCACCGATTAGAGCCAATTAGATTAAAGGGACCACCAGTGATTTCAAAGTGGGTGTAATAAATAGACTAAACAACAGTAAGCACATGCGGTCATAGACTGCCTTTGATTCAATATCGGGATTCTGCGGTCACAAAAAAAAAAATTGAACGTCAACTTTTGAAATATATGCGACAAAGCATATTTCATTGAAGGCTATTTAAGGTTAGGACGTCTCAGCCCGAGATCCACATTAAGTAGAAAAGAATCCCGTCCTTTTATTTCTGATATGCCTTAGCAAGGTATAGAACAGCTCATAGTGTGTATACTTTTAGTATAATAATTCAAACCTTACCGGCGGCTATGGTTTGATTGATAGTGTGCATCAAACCACCTGCTTGTGCACTAGCTAGAATGTCACCAGGTTGAATACCTAAACTTCTGGGGGCGACAAGCAGCGTCATTGATTCTTCACGGCCATTTCGAACGGGACACCGGTAAACGATGGTGCTATTTGGATCAACTATCTTAACATTGGTACGTAATAGAGTATTATCTACTCGCTTTGGATCTGTGTAATCTACATGTATCAGGCCATGAGGACAACGGGTTTCGTTCCAAGTTCTGCATTTTCCTCTCTCCTATGAAGAGGGAGACAGACCTTTTATCAGATACAGGAAGGTGTTCATAGATGCTTCCCTTAATATCTTTAAAAAAAAAAAGAATCCTTACCACGTTGTTGTAGCACTTTTCAAGATCTTTACACTTTTGACAGGACTCTGAATTAGTTGTTTTATGGTTAGCGTTACACTGTCTATTGGCACAGTCCACTCTCTATAAAATACAAGTAAATGCCTTTAATAAAACACAATTAATCGCAATTGATACGATAAATGAACAATACTTCCAAACTGACAATGCATTGAAATCTAAGAAAAATAGTCTTGTTATTTTCAGCCTTTATTATTTACACCTGTACATAACTAAGATACGATTTGTTTATATTGTTTCCATCAGCACTCTAACCGTTTCATGCTTCCCTCTTTGGTGGGCATAAACATTAATAATAAAGCTCGTACAAGAAGTCTTACCTGTATTTGGCTGGAACAATAACTGACACTTCCAGTAGTGTAACAAGTGTAGAAGAACCAATCTGGACATTGCTGGAAAGACCTGGGCCCGAGAGAATTTCCCGGAATGCACAGCTGTGAACTGTCGCACCAGCCGCAAAAAGGGTCCTGGGAGCAGGTAGAACATCTTTGAAACTTCGAACAATAGGAGTAGGTACATCCTCGACCCTATAGAATGACAAGAATCCGTAAGCACTTCACAAGGCATAGAATCGTTCTCCTTAGGGTTTTGTATCAAAACACAGTCAAGTTTACTTAACCGGACAACAGCTTGACTTGCCATATAGTTAGGAGCCGAGAGAGGATATCTTCTTTAGAATTACATAGGGCAGAAGAGGAAGTAAACCCTTACCGAAATCTCATGCAGATATGGGACAGCGTTTGGGAGGGTACATCGGAATCGTTAGGCAAGAGCCTGTTATATTACGAATTGTCTTGGCACGATCGCTGGATGCTAAAGTAATCGTAGGAAAGAGCGCACAATCGTAGGAAAGACGTTAAGAAACTTCTCTAAACGCCTTGGATGACCTAAAAAACGTTGACAAAATAATTAAAAAATGCATGCATGCTTACGAGATATCCCGGTGTACACCTGCACACGTTTGGTCCAACACATTGTCCATTGCCCGAACAATTATGCACGTCATTGCAGTGATACTGAGAACAGTCACTTCTAAACCACCCACGGTAACAGAAGCAAGTAGCGCCGACACAGTCGCCGTTGTGAAAACAGCCATTTGGACAGCGGATGACTGGAAAATGGGACAGTAGTCAATTCTAGAAGTATGCAAGGGTCATTTCAAGCAAAAAGGTTCTTGTTCGAAGATGGAGGGTAAGTGAGGTCAGAATTGTGATTGTGAATATATCATTATTAGAAATATTTCGTGCCAAACAACTAGCAGTAACAAAATACTTTATTGCATCGCATATCAATGTACGTACCAGCTCCTCTACTGCATACAAATGGATAAAGACTGTTACAAGGAACAACTTTTGTAATTCTACTACGTGTCATGATGGTACAGCGCTTGTTCCTCTGTTCACTGCCAATCATTTCCACCTGTAAAAATATAAAAATATAACAATCATGGAGCAACGTTAATTAAAAAACAACATTTATACGCATTTGCAGCCAACTTAGTCCAGTTTTTCCCACTAAGGAGCTTCTATGTCATTGTGCATGAGCTCATCAAAGAAAATAATTGCTGACCTCTGTTTTTCGTTTGTTCTAAGTATTTGTGCTGCAGAGAGGAAGTGAATTTTCTCAGCAAATGTGAATTATACATACATCGTGGAACTAACAAATCCTAATTTTTCCGCCGGTTTGCATATAATTAAACACTTACGAAGTCGCCTTCAGCTGCCAACCAAATTGGCACGACGGATTTACCGTCTGGTCTCGTTGCCTTCATCGCCATGTTGACAAATTCCATGTCATTTGGTGAAGACGCCGACGTCACATGCCCTCCATAGTACTTGAATAAATACAAGTGAATAGAATTCAACAAGAATAATGAAATAGTACTGCGAAATATTTCGCAAACAAACTCGTGAGAATATCTCTTTTGTAGTCAATGGAGTTTGTTATGCTAATGAAAAAAAAAATCAGTGAAAAAGAAATGATGCAGAGTGCTGCGCGAACTCTGGCAGTCCGGTCTCTTACTCGAGGACCTCCCCGCGGCTCACTAATATCATATTTTTTTTTCACTGATCTGTTTTGACTTGCGCTACCGGACGGACTTCGCCGAAAAGGAGGGACCGCTCGTAGTCTATATCGTTCAGTCACTCATAAGCATATTCACTTTTCCTTTAGGCCCCAGCTTAAGTGTCGCACTTACTTTGAGTCACACCTTAGGAGAAAAAGAAAGGTCAACATAGCACGCAGAGTCAGTTAAATGACAACTTAAAGGGACACTTTGTCTCAGCTATTCGTCGTACCTGGCAATAATCCTCTGCCTCCATGCGCATCCTACTTCCCCTTCTGATAGTGTAGCAAGTGGAGCCTGCTTTAAACCAGTTAGCAGGACAACCAACTGTAAAATGACACAAAACCTTCAGTAACTTTTGACGTCAACTGCTACTGAAACAAACCAAATTACACTCGTATATATTGGCAGTTTCTTGTCTTACTAATATTTTTTCTTTCACTTACTGGATAAGATGTTCCTGGGAGGTAATTTCTTGAAAGGTTTGTATTGCACAGCTCCCAGTCTGTAATCATCATCATTCTCATAAATTCGCAAACCAACAAAAGCATCTATTCCAGTGCCCCACCAGTTTTGTGTTGCCAAAATCGGGTCAGTAACTGCTTGCCTCGTCGAGCTTAGCTCGTAAAGATTGTATGGATTTTTTAGGTTATTATTGTAGTATTCCATTGGCCCGTTTGACATAATTGTCACACCATAGTTTTGACCAATGTCTTTGTTGAGGAAAAACGTGTTGTGTTGGCATTTCTGTTCTTTAGGCAACGCACCAGAAAATTCGAACTCGATTGTATACAGTCCAGAATTGTTATAAAAGAAATTGTTTACCACCTCACTCTGTATATCGGTAAGTCTAAGAGTACTGCCATGCCCAAGATTACTGTCAAATGCGTTGTCGACAATATAAACAAAACTTTGGTTACTTTTCCTTCCTGACACAGATAAAGCGCCATTGGCGTTAAAGGAGAAGGTATTGCCGTATATAAAATTTTTTCGCAAACTTGATCCACCGCTTTGTGCTAGCTTAACCTCAATCCCTCCAATGCGGTTACTAGATATAAAGTTGTTAATGAGTTTAAACTTGTTGTCCTGGATTTCAATGGAGATGGCCCTCTTGTGAAGCACTTTTGAAGAAGGGGCGGGTGTGTTGGTGATCTTACAGCGTTCGATTGTGAGAGGAGATCGTATATCGCTTCCATCAGACACAGAAGTCCAGCCTATACTCTGGAGAGAGTTACCATTAAATACACTGTTGAATATTCGATGTTCACCTGTTGTGAAAAATAAATATCATATTAGAAAAGTGCTTAATACAGGTAAGTAGCTTAAAAATGTTCAGCCAAAAGTGATTAATGCGAGTGCTGTGCTCCTGCTTTCTCCCCCCTTCCTCCCCATTCCCACCGCCCTCCAAAGAAAAGGAATTTTGTAACTGCGTTTTTGTTCAAGGTATTCCTCACCTGGGATGATAAAGTTTAGTTTCGTAAAGAAGAAAGCCAAACGAAATTAAAAAGGAGTGCTATCAAAAAAGAAAAAAAAAATACTGCAAGAGAGACGATGTTGGAATGGTGTAGTTTAAACGCCACGGCGACGAAGTTATTTTATCAGAATATGGCAATTGTTAAGATGAATGTTGAAAACCATCTTGGATGGCATTTATTGAACTTACCGCTCTCTGTGAGTTGTTCCGAAAACTCTTCCAAAACTCTTAATTAATTACATGCAAACCTTTATCCAATTGTGTCTTATACCTTTTTTCCACACTTTATATATGTTGACTTCTCAATGCCTCAGTGTGGGACTTTTATTTTCTCTGATTTACTATTGTGCTACTTTGTATTTGCTCATACTTTTCAATTAAAATGCACTCTACAGGAGAGCAACAGCAATTTACCTTCATGCGAACAGCTCCTTAGCACTAGGTTATCCACAGCGACGTAGTTTAGTGAGACATAAAACGACCTGTTGTATTTTGCTTCGAGGATCAGCCTGTACTCATCAACATCGTTGTTAGGAATGTCTATCATTATCTTTCTCCACTTTCTAATGTTACTATGTTTGGTTCTCCAGATGAGCTTTTGTTCGATCTTGGGAAATTTCCCTGTATTATTTTTAAGACAAAGAAACTGAGATGGTCTTTAATCAAGTCCACTGCACATACTTTAATACGACTATTATGGCAAATACGATCTAAAAAACAGATATCTTGACGAAGAAATCAATCTACGGCTGATTAAGAAATGTTAATTCAAGGACTGAAAAAAGAAAAAAAAACCTTTTCAAAAAGGATTCATAAAAAATTACCACAGTACGAAGCAGTTCTTACGAACCTGTTTCCAAGTAAAGAGACAATCGAGTTTCTTCTCCCCTCAAGCGGTAGGTGAACATCACATAGCAGAAGCGGGAAGATTTCTTTATGGATGGGCTGATGATGGCGGCGCGAACGTCTTGTAACACCCCATAGTAATCGCCGACGAAGAGGAATCTTCCTGCACGTCAGGAATGAATGCCAAGCTGAATGTATGTTTTTTCTTTTGTCTAGATTTCTGCCCTGCAATTTTTACCTACAAATGTGACAACGGTTTTGACACAAGTATCTTTCGGAAGGGAGCTTGTGTGATAGAGCAAGACGGTCGCAAAATTTTTGTTCGAAAACTATAATCAATTCTAAAAATACATATACCTTTTTAGTTAATATGTTTTGTTTTCCCAAATCTAGGTTGGTAATAATTCTCCACAGACCTTTTTTTTTCTTATTTTCCCTTATTCACATGCAGATGCAAGCATAATTTTACAAAAGGCAAAGGTGGAGGATTCCCTAGAGACCTTCAATAAAGAAACAATTTGTGCAAACTATAGAGGTATATTAGTTGTAAATTAAAAAGGACAAACCATACCGGAATAAGAAAGGTAGGAGTAATCTTGTATGTAAAATGGCCACCCGTAAGCTAATCTTGCCCATGTTCTGGTGACGTTGTGTCCATGGATTGACACGTTGCTGAATGTACGCCAACCACAGTATCCAACCTCAAATGTACAAGGGCTACCTAAGAACAATAATTACTAACGTCAGATAATATTCATTTTGTACAAAAACTTTTTTACTCAAACCGGAAAACCGTTTTGGTATTTTTTATGAAGCAGGGTTTTCATGTTTCGAAATCGTTTTGACAAGAAATTAATCGTTGGAATGTGACCATAATCCATGTTCCATGTTTTTCTTAATTCACTAACAGGATGTCAATTGGAAAAATATGGATCCTCGCCGTGTACAGTGTTACAAAATTGTACAAAATACAACTCTTGCACAACTGATATGTTTTGCTACCATTATTTTAGGGGCAACAGAAATAATCGAAAAAAAATGTAGACGTAGGAAGATACTTACCCACAATATTGATGTTTTCTACCAGAATAAGGACTTCCGAGTTCACGTCACCAGCCCACTCCAATAAAGCTATACTGCGTGGAATGAAAAGTTCTTTGTGTACAAGAGCAGTCAGGCCCGCATGTGAGCTATCGATGATCAAATTGGAAGGAGTCCTAGAGCCATAAACTTTCAGCCGTCCTGTTCCTTTAGTGTACAACAGAGTCACCTTGATTCCTTTACCCCTGTCCACTGTCAGTACCTTTTGGCAAGTTACCGATACCCTTGTGTTTTTCGGCCGCGTAACATCAAAGTAGAGAAGTGTGATACTCGCTATCAGAACAGGTTTATATATACTACAAAGAAAGACTCGTCCATAGTAGACTCGAGGGATGTTTTCTGCATTTGGTTCTTCAACGGAAAGACCTCGAAGGTTTCTGGATGATTCGCAGGTCTCCATCACAAAGTTGCCACGTATCTGTACCACGTTTATACCAGAACCTCCAGTGTTGTAAAAAGTGCTGTGGTTGAGATATATGTCATTCACTGGAGAGAAGATTCTTAAGCCGCCGGAGGTGCAGTTTTTTATTGTGACATGTTGAATCTTTGGCGCAGTTATGACTGCTTCAATGGCTGGTACCGACACTCCTAAGTGACTTCCACAGTGGGAAAAGTGAACGTGATTCAACACGGAACGCGCGTTGGAACTACTCGCTTCTCCAGTGGATACATAGCGCAGATTCCCCCAAGGTTGACCCTGGCATTTTATTTCTCTCAGGATATTGGTATTGTTTAACGCTTCCTGATTTCCAGAGCACTCATCTAGGGCTGTTTCGTTACCATAGCAATAAAATTCTATTAGGAACGAGTCAGTAGTATTAGAGTGAGATTCATCAGACTTCCAAATTGCAAACATTGGTGGACCATATCCAAGCTGTCTACAAAGTACGTTAGAGACATTGTTAATTACCTTAAAGTTTGAAGCAGCCACTGGTTTCCAAGTATTGTTGTAAAAAACTTCTGCTCTCCCCTCCCATGGGAATCTGCCATCTAAAAGGCGAACAGGTAACCGAAAATTTTTGTTTAGGTCCGAAGGCTCCTTAACTGTCAATACAACTGGATGTAGAGATGTCCCTTTCGCCTTAAACGTTCCAGCGACAAGTATGCTCTTTCCGGGGCTTACGCTGATTGTGACACCTGCCTCTATGGCTAAAGTGACATTTTCTGTAACAAATAAATCCGAAGTTACGAAGTAAGGACTTTGAGAAGGATGAAGCGTTAAAGACTCCAACAATCTCCCTGACAGAATACGGCCAGGGATTTTAAATTCACGTTCTCCAACAGCAGATAAGATGTGGTCATCTCTACTCAGAAGAATTGGCAATAATGTGGCAACGGCAAAGTCATAGTTGTCATCGAAGTCCCAAATCCTGTCACGCACTTCAGTAATGTTTTTTGTGCCCCACCAGTTATGTGTGACGTTTACAACGTCACGAGTGGAAACAGCAGATACGTTCAAACACAGCTCCCTCCTGTATTGACTATTATTCAATTTGTTGAAGTGAAACTCCATTTCTTTATATGACAGGATGCCAGTGAAAACAACTGCGCAGGAGCTAACGTGGTTTAATAACTGTGCAGAAGAGTGAGGGATATTATTAAATATAGTGTTATTATTAAAGCCAACCTTTTTCCTCTGAAGGGATGGAGAGATGTCATAGATCATCTGAAGGAAAACCACACCTTCTGCCTCATTTGCTGTGAAAATGTTGTTTTCCAAAACAAAGCGCTCGTCCAGGCGATGGACTTCTATCACACTCTTATCCTCACAAAGATTCTCATTGAAGAGATTATTTTGCAACGAAATTTGAACGTAAGATGCCGTGCCTTCTAGAAACACGCAGGGTCCTAAATTCCGTGTGAAGTTGTTATTTTCAACCTCAAAGCTGTCACGACTTGCATATCTGCCAATGTAAATCACTCCGTTGACTGGGCATCGATTCGCCAAAAATAAATTACCTTGAATAATTACGGTTGATCTCCGTCCATAGTGCCAGGACCTGGTCTTCAACAAGATTACACTGAACCCTTGATTTTCCCTAAAGGAATTATTAGTGAAAGTAAAGGTTTGATCAATATTCCTGTTAAGTGAAATTTCCACAGTGGATCCTTGATTGCGAAAAAAATAATTGGAATGAGTTACTATGGCGGGGGAATAACTATCATAATAAGTATAGATATTGTGGTAAATGGCTCCCTTCTTGTTTAGAGAAAAACTATTATTAATTAATAATAAATCTGGGCGCGACCCGTAGGCGTGATCATAGGTCACCAATCCATAGTCACCACTCGCTGTAATGGTCGAGTTTACAATCGTGATTGAGTCTTTGTCACTGTGAGATCTTCCCTCGATTAACATATAGACTCCATGAAGAAGGGAACTGTTAATAATGCAGTTTTGTATGATAAGTTCTTTGGAAGTAAGATGCTGTATGATAATTCCTTGCTTGTTGCGATGGAGACTTGTTGAGATGATTTCAATAACCTCAATGCCGATCGGTGCAAGTCTGATACCGAATTCTTGGGAGGCAGTTAATTCTGTGTCAACGATGCTGAGATATTTCAACATGGAACCTCCAACAAGAACAGCTCCTTGAAGACTGCTAGAAACCTTTGTACGAGCTAACCTAATTTCTCCACCGATGTATGCAAGCTTTTCGCTGGCTGTTGATTAAAAGAAAATAGTATTTTTTTTATTAAAAATATGTTATTTTCCGTAATGGGAAAAACTATGCCCGACCTCGGGCACAGTTTTTCCCACTACGGTCTGACCAGGGTTGCTGAACATCATTTTAAACTTATCATTTAACTATGCCAAATGCTTGCCAAGTGAACCAAGGATTGAAATTACGGCAAAAGCCTTCATGAACTGAACAATTCTTGAGAAAGATTTTTATTTGCGTACTGATAAAGGAGATTAAAGAGGCTTTAAAACAAACTTTTAACTTTTTCTCCTTTTTTCAATAAAAAATGTTTCCACGACTTTGTTGTTGCTATATTATAGAGGAATTGGTCCACGCCTTAAGCTGTGCGTATATCGAGTTATGGTGCACGCTAGAGGTTTGGGTAGCACGAGAGAAGCACGAGCGAAGCTCTAGCTTCTTGAGTTCCAAATGGACCAGTTCTTAAATGAAGGAACTCGTCATTTTTAAAAGAAATTCGAGAGTCTAATTCTTTGGGATTATGTATTTTAAGACTACAGACATCCCGTACTTAAATCATGAAAAATTTTATAAAAATATGGATTACTACTTACCTTTGACTGTAAACACCAAGAAATTGATTACTCCACTAATTCCAGCACGCTTATAAAACTCAAAAGAAATAGACGAATTTGATGAGTTAAAGATTAGCTGATTATCCCATGATGACAGCCCCATCGTCCATGGGGACCCTTGAGATATATTTACTCCATCGTACACGTGCAAGTAAAGATAAGATGCATGCCAATGAGCTGATTTGTAAAGCTCTTGAATGACAATTTTATGTTCGGTTTCTGTCCTCAAGATATGGTGACATTTGAAGCTTGATTTCTCTTCCAATATCTCTAAGGAAAAGTGAAACACTTTACCTGCTGGTACAACAGTTTCATTCTCAGAGCAGACATGGAGAACCTTGCTCATGTCTTGGTTGGTCATTTTGGCAGTGAATTTATATGTGTTTTCCCACAACCTTGTCGTACTTAGAAATTTGAAACCATTGCCACTGTTTCTTTCCATGCATATGTCTGTAACCATTAGGGAAGGAGAATGCGAGAGGATACCATGTGACTTTGTATTTGATATTGTAGAATGGGGTATCAACGACCTGTAGTGGAACGGACTCTGATATACCACTTCTATACCGGATCCAACGGAGTTGTTTATGAAAACATTGCTCATACGAACATTGTGATGATAGAAGTCTACTTTAAGAGCGGCACCAGGAATTTGGATGTCACTACGATGAGCGAAACCAGCATCAAATATTTCCAGGTGCCGTAGAAAGGTTTGATGTGGTGTCATTGTTAGATGAAGTCCCGCCCAATTGTATTGTTGACAAAACACGTGCACGATGTACTCACCACATGAAGATCTATAGCTCCTTGTTTTGGAACTACAGTTCATTATGTCACTATCGACGTTCTCATCACAGACAACGTTATGAAGGAAACCAGGTTCGTTTCCAGAGGGTTGTTTGAAACTGTGAGAGAAATATGTAAGATCAAGTTGTTGGCAAATTATTTTGGCCTCTGAGGTAAACGATCTGTAATGCGAAAGACACAGAGGCCACCAGGTGCCATTAACTAAAAATTCCAATCTACCTTCCCATGGGCCGGCACCCCCGCTAAGACGAAATGCTCCCCGGTGAATTATTTTCGTAAATCTCACTTTTTCACTTTCGGTTCCATTGACAAGAAGCGTTCCATATACAACCATGGCTGATCTGGAAGGAAACAGCAATGTAACATTTTTTGGTACCACCAAAGTCCCGTTGGTCAAGATAATGATGTCATCTCGAACATAGTAGGGCGATTCAGTAATTGACAGGGTAAGCGGTCTATCCACGATTCCGCCAATCGTTGAACCTCGTAGAAAACAGCTTGGTCTGGAGGTATTCGAACGAATGACACGTTTTTCTGAAGAGAGGAAATACGGGAAGAAAGCCACCTGCGACAACTGAACTCTGTGATGAAAATCGAAGATCTTGTCAAAGATTTTGCACTCATCTGGCGTGCCCCACCAGTTGCGCTTTGCGTCAATAATTCGACGATGATCATAAAGCAGCGTAGAGATTTGATAAGCGAAGGCGGGATTTTCAAAGATGTTTTCACGCAAAGTAAAACTTCCTTCTTTAAAGACAATGATCGCCCGACTTGTGAGCCGTTTAAAAAAATTTGGAAAAAGATTTTTTAGATGGGGTTCGTTGTCTTCAAAAGTGTTATTTGTTAAGACGGTAATCGAGCTTCAGGATATGAGTAGAAGTCTATAAATACAGCATTTTCGACACGGTTGTTGTTAAATCTGTTTCTGCTGATTTTGACATTGACAGGGTTACTCCTATAGCTACCACAACTGATATCATCAAAAAGTTTGATTACTTTTTCCGTGTTGTTCACAAAAACGTTTGAATCGATTAAAGCGTCTATGCCGAGGAAACCTGTGCAGTACACGTAAATTGCATTTACTTTGTTTTGTTCAAAGTGATTGTTCTCCAAAAGGGCCGTCACTCTTCTTGGTCTATCAAAATACCACCGGTTGTGGTCCGGAGACAAGATTATTCCTCCTCCGCTGTTACTTGCTACGCGATTTTTGTTAATTGTGATAGAAACATTTGAAGTATGTTTCTCAAGGGCTAATTTAACACCATAGTTGGCATTTTCACTGATCACGCAATCTGTCAGAGTAAGATGTTTAAAATAGTGTCTCTGTCGAGAGATATCACGTGGAGGATCGCACAAACTAATTCCATACCTGGAGTTTAAACTTGCTGTGCAATTAAAAAACTGATGAGTTCCCTCCTCGTTTGAAATATAACCACCATCGTGACTGTTGCGTGAAAAATCGCAATATTTGAAGTTGGTAGATACTTTACCATCAGAAAACCGTACTCCACAATGTTTATTTAAACCAAAGGTTACGTTCCAACATTTGACCTTACCAGCACCGTAAGCTATTGCTAGCCCGCTATGAGCATTTCCACTAAACACTGAGTCAAAAAAATTACTTTTGAGGGCAACGCGCAAAAAATATAGTCCATTTAGCGTATTCTTTTTGGAAAACATTTGGTGAATTGTACATGATAAAAAGCTGCTGTATACAATTCGAAGACCATTGGCGCTGTTGTTAATCACGTGAGTATCGAATATCTTCATTTTCCCCTGAAATCTGTCTATCATCATTCCGTCCATTTTGTTCCTTAAGACGGAGGTCGAGGAAATGTTCATATTTCCTATGAAATTTTCTAAGTATAATCCAGTTGCTTTGTTATCATTGAATGCACAGCGGAAAATTCTGAGAGAGCAACAATCTGCGAAGATTAAACGATAATGAATCAATCAATTCAGAGAACACAGCACAGATGGTGGGCAACTTATTTGCAAAGCTACTACGTGTAGAAGAATTCAAAGAACATGTTAGAAAGGGTAATAAGTTAGTCTTATGTTTTGTTTGTGTAGTATATTCTTTAAACGAAGATGATTTCAATTGAAGCGCAGCAACGTTTAGTTTCTTAAAATAATAACAATAATAATAAATTTACGAACAAGAAGTGATTTTGAAAAGCATTTCACTATAAAAAATTGCGATAAAACATTTCTTAAAATCATTTTAAGATTAAAAAAAATTGCTAAAAAGCGACTACGTTTCGACGTTGGCTGAACGTCATTATCAAGTCAAAATAAGTAGACTTTTTTCGTCTATAAATATTAAAAAAACAACAATAGCTGATAAAAAAATTGTAACGTGAGAAAATATCAAACAAAGAGTTTCGCACGTATGGAGTCCGTCTGAATATTTAAATTGGGCTTAAGTTTCTTGATGAAGAGCATTTCAAATACTAAGCAATCAAATTTGCTCTGGCACTTTCTTAAAACCGTGAATTGGCTTTCTCTCAAAAGGTTGTTGTTACCATGAGCTTCTAAGAAATGTCTACCGATTGCCGAACTTTTGTGTTCAGCAATGCGTTGATGAAGGTGTCGGGCTGTATACCCGACATAATCTGCATCGCACAGATCACATGATTAATTAATTAATTGATTAATTGATTAATTAATAACAATTAAAGTTATTGAAAACGCATTCTGCATATAAATGTCTCGATACTTTTTACAACTAAAGGAAAGAGCTCTTACGAAACAAGTACGTTTTCAACGCCATTTTAAAACTATCAACAGAGTTACTTTGCCTAATGACAAGCGATAGCTGATTTCACAACCTCGGAGTAATTGCCGCAAAAACACCTACCTTTGTCGGCCGTTACCATGAATTTCACCCTGGCGTCTGAGCTGCCACCACTAAATCGAAATCTTATGTAAAGTTCGTGACCAGAACTTGAGTATGGAGTGACAGCCTGATTGGTACCTGTAAACTCGTCCAGGAACATGAGTTTTGTTGCATTGGTTGAATTTCCATCGTGGACGTGCAGCTCCAAATACGCACCAGTGATGGATCGAAAGTGCAGAGCCAAGTGCTGCCCTGGCTTAGCTCGTATTACCTAGGAACAATGTAAAATCTAATTAAACGAAATAAACATTACATTACGGTTTCATCGAATACGCCACGAATGAAAAGTATTGAACAAAAATATCCCATCGTTCCTATCACGTTAAACAAGTTTTCATCACGGAATAAGTTAATAAAGATGAGGCTCTTAACCTCGTGACTCTTGTCAGTGACAAGCACCTAACTACACATTCAATAGCAGCAACCTACTCTTAATCATTAATTTTATGATGGTAATTTAAAACTATCCTTGTAGTTGCACACATTGGTCTGTTTCTATTGTTTGTATTGTCCAATGAGCTTTTAGTTAAACACTTTAAATTTAACTTTGTACTTTGCATAAATCAGGACTGAAGATGACAGAAGAACTGTCGAAACATGTTTTTTTAAGAAAATGTCTTTTATTTTAAAATTCGTTACTAATTTACTGCTATCCAGACTTTTTGGCAACATCTAATTTCGCCTTATAATATCACCCATTCAGATCAAACAAAGTCTCAAGAATATAGGAAATGTTTAGCATTAAAAGAAGCTCTTGATTGTCAAAAAAATTCTCCTTGTCAGCGCCTTAGGAAATGTTTAGAGGGGAGAATGTGTATACTGCTGTTAGGGTGAGAAAAACCATAATGATTGCTTTCTAGGTTTAGAAAATTGCTCGAGTTAATGCTGTGTTCGCTTTTTATCTGGATTTTCACGTTTCGCCGCTAATATTAAAGACTTATAATTTTTTCGCTATTGCGAGTAAATGTTTCGAGAACAATAGGCATTCCGCGCGATGATGTTTATTCCGTTTGAGAAGGAACCCAATAAAGCTTTGTTTTGAAATTTCTGCCTGCCTAAGGACAAACGGAGAGACGAGGACTCTCGAACGAACTTAGGGTCATGGCGTTATGAACAAGTTAGATCGGCTTGATACTATTAATCAATAGCTCAGGAATTTATGAATATTTTCTTACCTTGGCACATTCTACATTGGAATATGCTTTGCCAAACGCTTGGAAAATCAATGGAAATGAGGCTGTGTTATTGTTCGCATCAAAGGAACAAAAATCCACTGCATTAAGGACAGTACCACGGTAAAACATGCCTTGTCCAAGAGTTGTGTTCTCCACCATAGTGCTCTCCAGAGTGACATCCCTAAGTCTTCCTTTAATGTCGATACCAGTGAAACGACTGTTCCTGACCCTACTATTACGCATGGTCAGTTGGGAACTCGAATTAACGGACCTCACTCCGTATACCGAGTTTTCAATGCGCACGTGATCGAGGATTGGAAGAAATCCTACGCCCCTTATTGCTTCGTACGCTTGGGAGATGTCAACGTATTCGAAGATAGAGTTATTTTTTGAGCCTGTAAACTCGATACCCATCCAAAGAACGAATTTTACCAGACTTTCGCATTCTAATCCAATATCCTGTCCATGATCTGTAAAGAAAGCAATATCACAGCATTCTCTTGAAATCCACTAAGCGATAAAAATCGATAATGGCAGGGCATCGTAAATTGTTGAATTTCAATAGTAATCAGTTGATTGATTTCATATATTTTGGTGATTACTGAATGTAACTTTGACTGATTTTTATGGATGCCATATCGTTTTGATTACCCTTTAGAGGGTAGCTATTTTGCAGATTGTGCGTACCTTTGGTTAAGTTGCATAAAGTTTGGATTACCTTTGTAAAAGGTAATCACTACGCAAATTGTGCGTGCCTTTGGTTAATTTGCACACTATGCGAGTTTCGAGGCGTCCTATAAACAGATTCGACTGACGTAATCTAACAGTTAAGAGCACCTTCAAATTAAGGTAACCATGTGCACATTTTATTTTAAAGTGGAGTGACTGTAACGTGACTGGAACAATCGAGTAAGGTACGTCTCCTCGTAGATCGAATAATAACAATAATAATAATGATAATAATGATAATAATAATATCATCATCGCGATCCTACGATCAGCCTTGCTGTGTCTCAGAGGAACCAGGAGCAAGAGAAGAGCAGCCAATATATCTGACATTGACATTACATCGGAAAGTGCGCAAGCCAGAATTTGAGAGTAACTCTTTATCAGTTTGAACTATTATTTTTAGATAGTTTTTATTTCTTTATTAACTTTTTGATGCTTTTTATAATTGTTATTAGTAGTCTTTAGATAGTCATTTTACGACAATTCTCTTTCGTACACAAGAAGAATGTACAATAGGTATATATTTTAATATTCATATTCTTGAATCTGTAAATAGTCTATTTTTTTTTAATCTATGAATAAAGTTTTGTTATTATTAAAAAAAAAATAATGATGATGATAATAATAATAATGATAATAAAACAAACTAGCGCGAGATCTAACGGGATAAAAGTATTTACTAGGAGCCCCGGCATTACTTGGGCTCCTGTACTTACTTAATAAATTTGATCGTTTTAGTTTTTTCTTTCCTCCTGCCAGGCCCGTAGGTCCAGGGACGGAGTCAGAAAGTGGGTTTTGTCATCTTCAAACATGTGACGTAGTCCCACTTCAGTTAGCGAGCTTTACGAGCATTACGTTTCAACCCAGCAGTAGCAAGGTAAGCTTCAGTCCTTTGTTTTTTTAGCTGCACAACTCCCTTTTTTCCAAATACTCCGACACTCTCAAATCGGTCGATTACAAGTGAAACTTCAGTGCCTTTGAATACATTGACCGTTAAAATTATCAAAGCACACTGAATGCTTGACCATAAATTGATTCGACTGAAACCAGAAATTCATTGGTCAGAATCTGAGGGGCAGAATTGCCATATAAACAAATTAGGACTAAGTGATGGCTGTAATTATTATCGTAGCCCGACATTTGTGGTAACATCAAGGCTTGACAAAGAAGAGTCTCTTTCAATAACAGACTGTAGATCTAGATATACACGATAATTGGGAAATGGGCCTGTTGCCTGTAAGCGCAATCATTACGTCATGTATTTTAATTGTTTACAGTTGCATGTTATGCATATTTAATGCTACTTTACATATAATTCCTAAACCCCGCCCCTAATCTAAGTGTATTATTTTTACCAAAATATTTTCTCTTAATTTTTTAACATGCCATGCTTACTTAGTTTATTAAAGATATAGTTAAAAAAAGAATAATAATAATTAAAAAAAAACGCGCCGAGTGCATTGTTGTGTCATATAAGGACGCCGGAATTTTGAAGAATACCAGCGAAGTACCCTTCTCGAGTGTTCTTAAAAATTCCTAAGTGCTTATATAACTCAACAATGCTCGACGAACAAGAGTTTTTCTTTTATTTCTTTTATAAGATGTATTGTGAATTGCGCGCGTGCTCGTACCGATAACGTAGGCTGCGTGCATTATATCTCAGCAGTGTGCTCGTGTGCGTAAGGCGCGTGCTTTATGGAAATATAATGAACTCGTTCTCATCAATCACGGGCCGTGCATTTCTATGAACATTTTATAATAATATATATTCAATATTAGTAAACTGTCGGCGCAAAATAAGCTCTTCTCATTCGAATTTTAACGACACCTCTCTGCTCAAATATTTTTAAACAAAATTTTAATCCCGCACTCAACACTTTTAAATAACAAAATGAACTCTTAAATGCTTAATCAGTCCCATTTTATATTCATCATTGGGTGATACTGAAATGCATAAGCTATGTAGCTACTTAAAAATAAAATATCAATTTAATATATAGTAATGAACGCAGCTGAACCAAATGCAATTGTCCAAATTTAATTGAAAATAATTAACTTCTTAAAACCATACAAAGCGAAATTTTTATTAAAAAAAAAAAAAACAGTTCCTTTACCGAGAACAAAGAAAATGAACTTACAAGAGAAGAATTTCGTTACATAAACTGCGATGTTATATAGGGATTTTTTTTTTCAGAGGGCACGGTAACGAATCCTGCAATCTGATTGGTTCTTTACCCGGTCAGTATTTTCCTATCTCTGCCCACGGGCAAGGGTAACGCTTTCGTGAGATGCCGAGTACATCCCTTCATTCGTTGCCATTTTTCATAAATATACGTCGTTTTTACCGGCTGGGCAGTATTTTTAAGCAAAGACGTCGGTCACTACCTCAAGCCGATAAATAACTTATTAATCCTCTCTTTTTGCTCTCCCGAGTCACTTTGGTTGACTAAAAAAATTTTCGTTTCAGAATGACTTTTTTGTATAAGCAATAGTGTCATTACGTTGCTTGACAGGCGGTCTAAAAGCCATCTGTAATTAATTTTAATCGCTCACAAAAAGTACCTAGAAATTCAAAACGTGGGATATTTGGTTAAAGTTGAACTAATTGATGGAACTTTCATTCATTTAATATCTGAATTTTCTCAAACAATTTGTTCTTAGTGAAAAGGCGAGCGAAGTTTTAATTTCAGTTCTACAACAAATATACGCTCTCGGTGAGTCTTTTCAAGTCCGTTCAATTTGGACATTTGTACCGTAAATTGCTCAACAGAAACTTGAGGAATTCCATGAGAAAAGGTGGCATTAAATCCCCTTGTGTCTCGTTGGAGTGTATCATCCGAATTTAGTTTTTGTGGAGGAAAGACCAGATTTTCACACGCCGTTGTAGCAAACAAACGAGCAAACTCTCACAACTTCAAAACAAAAAAAATTGAATTTACTTACAATTACTTTCCTCGCCGATTACTTAATGAACAAAGGTAAATCTTGGTACATAATTTCATCGTCGATGAGCGTAAATAATACTTTCCGTAAGATCATTGACTGTTTTTGAAGAAAATTTTGTGGTGACAGTCCTTGCCAAACTAGGTTCGTTATTTTTCAAAAATGTACATGCGCTTTTTTCTTTTCTTACGCGCTCTCTAATTGACAACTGTCAGATTGTGACATACTTGTATAATAATGTTTCAAAGTTTGTTTGGAAGCCTTTTAAACCACCTTTACCTTTACCCAAACGAAAATGCATCACCTCTATTTTAGCTACCATTTACTCGCTCAAAAACTGTTCAGTTTATGGAAGATCTTGTCGTATTTACAGCCCTATATCATTCGGGTTCTTTCGGAATAAATTTCGTTAAGTTAAAAAAATACTAATTATGTTATTTAACGGCTAAGAGTTGGTCCATATGACGAAAAACTGTGACCTCGGCCTTGAAAATGCTGCCCTCGGCCTACGGCCTTGGGCGGCGTTTTCAAGGCCTCGGTCACAGTTTTTCACCAGACGGACCTCCCAGCCGGCAAATAAAAATATATTTCTGGCCCTGAGAAAAGCCGTAACGATGCGCGTGAAAAAATATCGTATTTTTTCTCTTGTGTTGATATAGCCAATCAGCTGCTGACACGTCACTCGCCTTTGGCACCACTCGCTCTGGTTGATTGATGAATGGCAAAGCATCGCAGGGCGTTTATTTATTTATTTATTTTATTTCCAATCCAAAGTTGTTTGTTTCTGAGATTTGCACGAACTATGGCTGAAAAATTCGTTTTGCATACAGATACAGACGTAGAAAAATTTCTTGCAAACCGAAGGGGACTTGACGTTGCTTTTGGCGTTTCTCGCGACGGAGAAAGAAAATCGAAAACTTGCCACCGGCCGAATTGGATACCTTCCTGAGCGGATTTCTGTTATCCGTGCGGAAAAAGTCTGGCAAAGAGTATGAAGCAACAACTCGTAGAGGATTTATTACTTCGGTTGAACGCCATCTGACAAAAAACGGCGACTCATTAATCATGGGTCAACCGTTCGCAATAACATGAGATGCATTGAAGTCAAAACAGAAACAGCTGAGAAGGCTTAGCAAAGGAAACAAACCACGAGAGGCCGCTAGTCTCGACCAAAACGAGATCGATCTACTTTTCAAGAAGGAAGTCATGGGAATTCATCTGCCTCAAGCACTCATTAACATACTGCGGTTCAACAACTGTTTACACTTCGGAATAAGAGGAGGGAAAGAGCAACGCAACCTTAGTTAAGGAGATGTTGTCCTCAAAACCGGCTGTCCTGGCAAACGATATCTCGATTACTCAACTGAAAGAGAAACAAAAATAAGACCTGGCGATAATCTACTAAACAGAAGACAAATCAAGCCACGAATGTACGAAAACCTTTCAGTGTCCGATGAGGGAAATCCCATTTCATCATACAAATTGTACATGACTAAACGGCCAAAGGAAACTCTCGTCGATGGGTCGCCATTCTACTCAACGGTAAACGATCATAGCAAAGAAAAGTCAGCCTTATCAAGTGCGAAATGGTTTAAGCTTCAACCTATGGGAGCGAACAACCTAAATACCTTCAGGTAAGACTTTGCGAAGGCAGCTGGTCTTGGAATAGATAAGCGAATCACCAGCCATGGTGCAAAGAAAATACTTGTGCAAAGACTGCGAGACAGCGATGTTTTTCCAATAGAAATTGTCCAGATGATCAGCCATAAGAATCTTCAGTTCATCAATAACTACAGTTCATTGGGGGAAAGTCAGCAAATGTCAATTTCAACCCTCCTGTCGACAGTATGTTCAAGCACTTCTGTCTCGCAGCGGCTTCAATCGCAAACAGTGCTGCAGCCAGTGATACGACAAAACTTTTCTGCGACGCTTGTGCCCGGTAAAAGTCAAATTTTCAAGTCTTTCTTTCAAGGAAATTATATTTCTAGAAAAACATTTATATTTCTAGAGAGCAAAAATTTCTTTAAAAAGCAAATACCTTTGCCAAGACAAATTGTTTCAAATTTTCATACAGAACATTTTACTGTAGAACAATCTAAAAGAATAGGAGAAGAAACAGAAAAAAGGAAATAATACTTTTTGAGTTAATTTGCATTTGCTGATATTACAGTTGATAAAGCAGATGAAGCTGTTGAAACTGAAGAAAAACCTAACAAGAATTGAAAAGAGTCATTGAAATAGATGAAAGTGCCTTAAAAGATATTATAAAGACAAAAGGTTAGTGTTATTGATTTAATAAAATGAATTTTTTTAAAATTAATTTAATTTTATTAAATGAATTCACACGTGCTAATGGCGATATAATTGATTTAATCACAAATAAATTTAATGGAAATGGTTAAGGGATTCTTAACAGAAACATCTTACCTTTTAACAGAAAAAGGATGTGAATTTTTCATTAAATATTCTGGTCGGATTAAAATGTAAATTAATTATCAGTTATTTGATTTAGTTTAATATCAACCAATCAAAACGATCGACAGAGGCTCATCTTACATTGATTTGCTTATTGAACTCAAGAATCCAATGATAGGTCTTATGATTATTAAAAATTATTATAATTGTTTTTATTATAATCATTTATAGAATGTTTATAAAAAAGAAATACCAAAGGATCCACAAAGAAAGGAGGTGAACTTGATTATACAGACAATACTTTTCTAGTAACAATTAGTCGAATGAATAAAATAGAAAGAAAAATGATGATATAACAATTGATGTACTTGGTTATAAAAATAAAAGTGTTTCCTATTTATATTTATCAATGCCAGTTTGAAAGTGAAATGAAACAATTGCTTATATCCGATTATCAAGGCAACAGTCATTATATTGATATTAACGATTTTAATAGATTTAATTATAAACAATCAAAACAGTATGGTGAGAGATTTTTTTATATGTTTTGTCTTCATTACTTCACTGCACAAGAAATACGTGATAAATATAAACTTGCTTGTATTGAGATTAATGGGAAACAAGCTATTAACTAACCGCAAAAACTAATTTTGTTGACTTTAAGAGTTATCAGAAGAAGCCGATTGCACTTTTTGCTATTTATACAGATTTTGAGAGCATTATTATACCACGTGAAGTGCAACACAAAGATGAAACTATGAGCCATGTATATGAAACTCAAAAACACAAAATAGATAGTTATGGGAATAAAGTTGTTTGTGGGCAAGATGATAAATACATAAAAAAGTCAAGATTTAAAGAGAAGAAAATGCTACTTACCAATTAACAGAGGCAATTCGAAGAGAAAACTCTTATCAAGATTTACAAAAAACAGACAAAACATTGAGATTATAATGACAGAAAAACATAAAATATCTTATGAAAAGACAAATATTTGCTATGTATGCTTCATCATAGGTCAAAAGATGAAGACAGAGATCATTGTAATTTTAAAGGATTGTAAAGAGGTCTAGCTCTTGTTAATTGAAACTTGAATTAGAAATTTAACGATAAAAATACCGATTGTTTTTTATAGCCTGCGTGGTTATGATTTTCGTTTTATCATGCAAGAAATTTGTAAGTTTAAAGATATTGAAATGTATGTTAAAGCATCTAATACTGAGATATATATGAGTTTCATACTATCGAATAGAATTTATTAATAGTTTCAATCTTGTGGCAAGTTCTCATGAAAATTTGGTCAAAAATCTTGTGTAAATCCTGGTGATTTAATAACAAAGCATCAATTCAACAAAACGGAAATATGATGCATTAAATTTAAATACAACAAATACAATATATATTTAAAAAAAAGATTGAAAATGTTGCAGATGAAACAAGAGCAAAAAGATTGTAGATGGTGTTATAAATATGTCAAACCAAGAAGAAATTTAAGAGTTGAAAATGCAACATCGGGAACGGATGCAATCTTATCTTATCCCTTATCACAATTATGATACTGGATTTCCTGCTCTTGTATACAAGAGGCACCAGGCTTCAGGAAATGAGCTTTCCCGTCAAGTTTCACCCATCATTAAGATGATGTACTTTTCTAAGCGTAACTCGACCCTTTGTCTTATTTATCTGGACGGATCGTGAGGTATGGGGATTCTGATCTGCATGAAAGGGATTCACTTTATCTTGCAACAGGAATGAGGAATGGAATACACGAAATTGCAACGTCTTTGGCTTAAATCATTTTTGTATTTTTGATATTAAAATTTCTGGGCACGGATACCTGTACGCATACTTTCACATATTAGCATGAACGAAAAGGTTTTTTTTTTTTTTTAATTCAGCCGCCGGAAATTTCGAGTATCAAGTTTTGATTATCGACATGGGCATTTTGCAATGCGCTCAGAACTAAATATACGTGCTTGACCTGAGTTGCCAAAACACCACTGATTTTTGAAAACAGATTATGATATCAATATCATCATGTATGTAAATGTCTTGCTTCAAAATACTTTGTACTCTGAACGTTTGACAATATTTCTAAATGCTTTTTACCAAAATAGCAGAGATAAAGTATAAATTTTACAATGAAAACATCAATCTTAAGATTATTTCATGTACCACTTACCGCAAGAGTGTCTCCCAATCCCACTGTGCCTGCATTGCAACAGACTTGTAGTTTCATGCGTGGTTCCTTGGCAGTCCACTCGAGAGAGCCAAATGGCTCCATTACCTCCACCGTGAGTGTAATATCGTTTGGCTCCCAGAAAACCCAACTGTCTGCAAGCAACCTGTAATTCATAAGAAAATAAATACTTTATTAGCAATGTTTGTGCGATAATCTCTTTTAGTTTGCATGCTTCTTACTCTCCTGTAACAACCTGAATGAAACTTAAAAGTAGGAAAAGGTCTTCTTGAGCCTATCTTTCGATAACTACCGATCTCAACCCTGTGTTTCTTGTCTTCCCGTCAGATTTTAATCGAAATTTTGGTTTTCAATTCATATTTTTCAGTTTGTAAAAGGTGCACTTTGAGTATTAACTATCATAGCATTCCTTAACTCAGACAGGAGCAAAGTCAGGGTTTCTATAATTTCTCTGCATGAATATACAAATCAAAAATTAATCAAACTTGTTTCCCTCTCACACTTCATACACAAGCTGCATGTAGGCAATTTGTCTTTCATGTAGCAAGGGATTTCAACGAAACAAATGTTAATAATGTAAATGTTAGCTGGCTGATCTTGAGAGATTAAATATTAATTTCAGAACACTAACCCAAACACTTTTGCACGAAACGTACTTAATGCTTCCGATAAACAGACCGAATAAACCTCAGAACGCTTTAGCCAAAACAAAGATTTTCGTTTGGGTCCAAAACAAGGTCAGTAAACGAAGCACGTCCACTTGGAGGTTGAACAAGACAACCTCGTTGGGAAACTAATCGCAATTGCTTAAACTTAAATAACTTCAGACTTCGAATTCACATAATAACTACAAGCCGAATATAAAAGAATGACTAAAGCATACTTAACAAACTAAATAATGAAAAATCAAGCTTCATGAAATAGCACATGTCAAATAATTCACTACGTATAAAGGAAGCACATTTCGCGTGTGAAAGGCCTGTTTCTTCCACATTCCAAATCTAGAAAGACTTATTCATCTTTTTTAACAAAGACCGAATAATTGTTTAACCTAAAAGGTGCATATAAAATCCATTTGAAATACCTGAGCATTCTCCATTTGCCAACCTTCATTGCATACAGTTCCCCACTGTCCATTTATGAAGATTTCCAGTCGGCCAACTGTATACCTGCTTCCGTTGTGAAGACGAATTCCATTATGGTAAGGAGATGTGACTTTCAAATCGTCCAGATATTGTGAGTTGTTCCTCTTCATTTTGGTGAAAACAACTCGATTACGAAAGTTTCCCATAGCTTGCAGGCAACCTTTGATTCTCAAAGCCACCCCACGATCAAAGTGCAGTTGGACTCCCGGCTGTATGGTTAGGGTGGCATTTTCGGCTACAACGAGGTCTTTTGACACCAAGTAAGGTGTTGCATTTAAGGTAAGGTTTGTATCGACAATAATATCACCCTCGAGACTTGTGCCAGTAACAAGTAAGCCTTGTATGATACAGTTCATGCCCAGCACAAGAAGAACTCGCCATACCACCGCTGACGGACACTTTGCCATTCTGTTAACTATCTTTGTCTTTTGAAGCCTAAAAAGATCGAGAAGTACTTGGTTATCTGAAAGTTCAACCCACGAAAAAACAGACGCTGCGTTCACAACTAGCTGTTGATAAACGTTCGAATGTGATGTTTTTGTGTCAATGAAAAATAAGATCTTAATTTAGGTGTTCAAGAAAAAAAGGTATATATATACATTCTACGTGACAAAAAAACTTGCTTTGATAGCATGGCTTTCTACTCTCGAGGATAAATCCTTGAATGAAACGAGATTTGGCCGGTTGGATTATAAAACACTCCAGTATTTACGAATACAATAGGTAACATAACGCGATACAAAGCTCAAGCATCAGGTATAAGAGGCTAGATTCACGCAGCAACGCAGATTTTAAGACGAGAAATATTATTTGAAATTTGGTAACTGGATTTGGAAGGAATCAAGTAAAATAATCCTTTTCCACAAAATGCTGAAGAATGTACTAAGCCAGCTAATTTGCATAAAGGTTTTTTTTTTCCGGCGGAAAGCTCGTCAAGAGAAAACGACTGCGAGGGCATATATCCCCCCCCCCCCCATAGCATTTGAAAGTGCTAAGCTATTGCAATTCTTCGAAATCGCCGCGAACTACTTCGTCTTTAGCAGGTTATAAAGTTTCACTCATACTACAAAGAGCATTTAAGCCTCGAGCAACAGTTTAAGATGTCACCGGCTTCGTGACACACTCGAAATTTGTCATCTAAATCCTAAAAATAGTTGACTCTTTGCTGTGGTTTACCGGTCAAGGTATCCTTGATAAAATTCGTTTACATACTTATTCAAAGAGACCTGATTTTTCCCATGCCGCTTTAAACGATTTGTTTGTAACATTTTGCAGGCTCGGCATGAATTCCAACCTGCTGACAAAGTTCCATCACCAACCGCAATTATTACTTATGCGGTCCGCGTCAACAGGAAGCTAACAACTCAACAGCACCGAAATTTGTCTCTTGTTGACGCTTAAGTGCAGCCATCATCTTGGAATAGATTTTAGATGCCTTAATAAAATCTAATCATGTTCTTGTGGGACAATAGACTTACCAAGGTTGGTTTAGGTCGCACATCACTTTCGTTTTCTCAACCACTGTTCTGTGCGGCTTAAACACTATTCAAGGCATTACTCAGTGAGTTCAAGGCTACAAAACTATGGGATAAAGTAACTGTGTTTGGTGTCAATATGAAATTAAAAACTTACCTCTCTCTTTACCAATATGATGATGGGAGGAATAGATGTTTAAGCATGTTGTTTGAAGGGCACTCAAAACTCCATCGACTTACATGGTTCACTCTGTAACGTGAGTGTGATAGCGTGTGCTAGGTATCAGATATATATAGCAAATAATCCCTACATGCGTTATGGAGCACGAGGTCAAAATGGTCTATTTAATTAATTTCGGCAGACATAGATAATATTTTCATTGTATGGGTGCTAAGAGGTGAAAAACATGAATGCTACCAAATTGTGGATCAGGAGACCGCGGAACCTGTGAAACCGGCGGAACCCAAATTTATTTTGCAAAAGAAAAGTAATGAGATAAACTATTAAAAAAAAAATACCTAAACATTGTTTGAAAGTTCGCTTTCGAGTACAAAGTAGGATACTTTAAAAAAGAAATATGTGTAACCGTCATTGACGTCCAACTTTAATTGCGGCGATATTCACAGAATAAGGGTAATACTATATAATGTCAAACGGAGCAATCAGCTGTGAGCTGCCCTTAGAGTTAATATTTGAACCATAATTTGAAAGCTCTAACGGTTTGGGTACCGCAGGATCCGTGTGAAGCCTCATCCGAAGGCTCTCAGCAAACCATTAGGCTGGAGTTGAAGGCAGTTAATTTCATTTCATTGAGCACGACCCTTGAACTAGGAACACGAACGTTAATTACCATCATCCCCCGTGATACAGTAGAATTTCGGGGTGATCGGGGTGTCTGGAGCAAATTTACAGCGTTTTGCTGCTAGTGAATTCGTTTTGTTGGCATTGCTCACAGACGTGTCTCGGAAAGGATTATAGGATTATGTAAAGGGCAAAGCAAATGAACTAAAACCCAGCTAAACTGCCCAAAATCAGCCCAAGAAATTGGCACGGTACAAAAGAACAACTACTTGAGCGAGGTAAATTTGTCCCCATCATAAAATAGTCCAGATCATAGAGAAGGTTAAGATTGCAACTGCTCATTTCCATGCAAATCCTTATCTTTCATCCATTGCACAACGTAAACAAAACTGCATATTTACGGAGGCTCACTGTTTGAATTTCGACTTCCTGTGGTCGGATATCAAGGGCGTCAAAAAATATTTATTTTCTAACATAATCTCCTTTATAACTCGAAAACGAAATTTTACGCAGTATTAAGGTATTTTGTTTTAGCATAAAAGTGGAAGAGTGATCGACAACTGACACCGTAATATGTTTTAATTGATAGAAGAGCTGAAAAATAATAATAAAAAAAACATATCTGCGCTTGAAGAGACCCAAATAAGATGAATCTTTGTCTCGAGCTGCACCTCGGTCTAACTGGTAAAGCCCGAATAAAGTCAGACCAACTAGTAAATGAGAGATTGAAACTAACTTGAACACAACAGGGAACAGTAACTTACGATCATCGATCGTCGACGGCATTTCAGATGTCCTAGGTTAAGTAATAGGGGAGGAGGGGTGCGGAGCGGGACCAGACAACAAAGGGACACTTAATTGGTTCCTATCGTCTTTACTCCAAATGTCTCTTACGCACAGGGCTAAGAAGAGTATTATACAGATTAGCGATGCTTAAAAGCAGAGCTCCAATTAGTTTATTTTCCAGCCCTTCCCTTTATTAAATCTCTTCAGCACTGGCTGTCGAAGAATTTATTCAATGGGATTTAGGAACCAGTCCCTGGGATTGGCAGGATTGACGGGGTCTGAAGCAAAGGGACGATGTTGTCATAGCATACAAAGCGATGAACACGCATGCTAGACAGCAGTATTTTTCAAGCAGCTAAAGACCTTCGTTGATGCTTCTGATGTTTTGAACGGATTTTCGAGGATAGGAAATGTTTTCGTCTTCAGATATATTTTATGATGTCCGCATCAGTTGAACTGATATTCTATTGAGCTTGAAGGATAATTTTGGTTTGGTAAAATGAGCCAAAGTTCAAAGAAACGATTGTAAACGACTCCAAGTTAAGACAATACAGCTCGATTGAAGGGTATACCCATGAGAACAGTGAGTCAGTGAAAAACTCGCGTGTTTTCGTGAGCTTCAATTCGGCCGGATTTCACCGTGAAACAATTCTTTTTCAGAATATGTATCACACTAAAAAACTTAAGGTAAAAGTGTTAAATTCGGCTCGGCGACTATTTCAGTCTGCTAATGAGCGACATTTCTAGAAAATCACGCTTTGCTATGCCTTCCATTATATGCAATCTTCCAAAAATTTCCATAAGGTTTCCCGAACAATCAAGTTAAAATAACTTTAAAAAGTTTTTTCCCTCTCACAAAATTTCGTCCATTTGTAGGTAAAGTACTGTTTTTCACACTAGCAATGTGTAAAGAAGCGAGTTTTTATACCCATTTTGATATGTCTTCTAGACGTCCTAAAGCAACAGGAAAGGTACAAGGGGCCTCTATAATCCCTCTTCTTTGAAAACCGTATGGTAAACGTGGTTAGTTAAAAGTGATTTTAGCGAAAACAAGAAAAACATGCACCCTTCTGATGATTTTCAGTCCATTTCTCTATTGTGTAGTGCGCGCTCTGCCATTTCAGTTTCAAATTTACCGTCGTTAAGTTTGAAGGAGTCCCGGATGTGTCGCGGCATTCCTCGCGATGGTGAGTTGGATGGTTTGTGAACTTTGATGATTTGACACACCAACCAGATTATTTTAACCATTCTAACAAGGATTTACTTTGACGGCTGTGTCGAGGAGTGTTGTGTAGTGCGGCCATGGAAGAAGGACCAACGGAAAGTCAGGCATTTTCTTATCAACACACCCGGAAGTAAGAAATGTTAATAAAATTTCCTAAAAGGACTTTGAACCTTATTAGGGAATCGCATAGCTAAAAGTAAACTCGCGGTCTGATTGGCTGTCGAAGAGAGGGTATTTACGCCGAATTGCACTCGTGCATGAAGGAATGTCGTTGACGTGGGTCGCGAGAAAAATTGTTGCTATCGTGAAAACAAAAATGCAACTCGTGCTACGAAAAATATCACCTTGGAAATGAACAAATTTACAGAAAATGAATGTCTGCCAGATTTTGACCGGAAGTTTAAGATTTTTTAGAAAATTTGACACTCAAAAGTACGAGAAAACACATTGAAGAAAAAAGCAAAATGGCAGAGACGAGGGAAGAAAGCCAAACGACAGTTCTTTCCGAGGAAAACCAAACAAGTATCGCGAAAGAAAACCAAACAGTTATCAATGCCGAAAATAGTCAAGCATCTATTCCGGAAAACCAAACCACAGTAACCTATACAGACGACGAACTGGTCTCTTTTAAGGACAATATAGTTTCAAAAAAACACTAAAAAAGGTTCAAGTTCATATCCGTAAGCCGTCTGCAGTTTTGGTTCAAGGAAAAACACCGCAAACAAATTACTATCGACGCAATTTCAAGGCACCGCAGCTTCTTACTTTGATTATAGAAATAATGCAAAAGACAAAAGAAAATAAAGATAAAGAATATTAACCAGGAACATTACAAACTTAACGAAATGGTTTACGAAGGTACTTTCTGGAGTGTCCATGTCCACCGGCAGTAGATAACTGTGACCTCGAAAAATCTATTTTTAGCTATTCTTCGTAAAAGTTTACTCAGAAATTTCATTCTTAATCATCATATTTTGAATACAGTCGTTCATTTTGTTCTCAGAGGGCACGGTAACGAATCCTGCAATTTGATTGGTTCTTAGCGCGATTTAAATTTAGTTTTTGTGGAGGAAAGACCAGATTTACACAAGCCATTGCAGCAAACAAACAAGCAAACTCTCATAACTTTTAAATAAAAAAAATAAAAAAATTGAATTTACTTACAATTACTTCCCTCGCCGTTTACTTAATGAACAGAGGTAAATCTTCGTACATGAATTAATCGTCGATAAGAGTGAATAATACTTTCCGTAAGATCGTTGACATTTTTGAAGAAAACATTGTCGTGAGTCCTCGCCAAACTAGCTTCGTTGTTTTTTTCAAAAGTATACAAGGGTGTTTTCACTCGCTCAAAAATTGTTCAGTTTATCGAAGATCTTGCCGTAGTTACAGCCTTAAATCATTCGGGTTCTTTCAGAAAGAATTTCCTTAAGTTAAAAAAAAAAATTAAAAAAAAAAAAAAAAAATATATATATATATATATCAATCACCAGTTTAGGTCGGTCCGTTCTGGGAAAAACTGTACGATCTGTCTTGAGTACCACCTCGGGCGGTACTCAAGACCTCGAGCACAGTTTTTCTTGATAGGGACCTCCCGGCTGGCGAATAACATATATTTATAACCATACAACACTTAACGGTTTTTTGTAGATCTTGTTTAAATGTCGGAACACTTATAATTTTCCTTTAGCTTGAACATTTCAGTTATTGATTGTTGGTTGTATATTTTGCTAAGTTGTATTGTAGCATCGAATGAAAGAATTTTCATTCGATGAAAAGATTTGTCTTAAATAACTCTGTACTATATACTTTCAGTTTTTTTGCTGCAGATTGCAAAATGTGAGGCACTGCTTTCTCCACGAGGTTCGAGATGTTGAAATAAAAGTGGTTTAAAAATCTTGCGTCTCATTCATTGGTTCTTGACAGCTGACTTTGAAAGAGTTTCCATGGTTTGCAGGCTGGTGCAGCTCACAAAAATGCAAAAGGTTTGGTTTCGCCCAATTATTCGGTGGCTTAGCTATGCGATTCAAGAAAAATTCACTGCCTGACGTGTGAATTCCAAGTTAAATTTCTCTCGACATCTGTTTTTCGCGTGAAAGTTAACGTGGAATTCAGTCGTCAGGCAGTAAATTTTTCTTTAGAAAGAAATTTGCTTAGAAAAGTCGACCGATTCCACTCGGCTGCGCCTCATGTGCCACTTTTTTGTTCTTCCTACATTTTGACGTCCTGTGATCTATTAGTGAACAGACGCACGGCAATCTGGAATCTATTTGTTAAATATTGTTTATTAGAAATAGGACGAAATGTATGATATTTGAACATCAGAGGCCTTTTCCATGTTCACATAAACTAAGCTCGTTGAAGTTGGGAAGCTGGAAGAAATTTTAGAAAGTTACGTAAATCCTCGATTGCGTTTCGGGTTTACATAACTTTCTCGAATTCTCCGGTGCGTTCGCTAGCCGCAAGTTAAGTGTAATATTTGAGTTGATCAGAGAAAGTATAACCACTATGTAAACTCCATTGAGTGGTATTTTGAATATGGTATTGAAGATTTCAAAACCTCACAAATAATTCCCAGTGGAATTACAATCATCAATTGAATATAAACTTTTGTATGGGTCTAAATAAATGAAAAGTGGTCCAGATGTTTGAAGATTTGGATGGCGGAAGAGGGTTGGGGGAGAGGGAGGAGTGAAACAAGAAACAGTAAAGAGGTGAATGAGTTAGGGCACAAACAGAAACCCTGCTTATATCAGCTAATCATAATAAGCAAATCAAAGGTAATTCCTTTATTCTTGTAGATTGGGCTACTTCGACCACTTTGAAAGGCCTCAGTGACTATAGTGTCCTCTACTTTCTAAAGTAGTGGACACAAAAAATAAATGTATCACGCAGGCCAGAGCTTCATGTGTGTAGTGAAGAAATATTCAAATCTCTGTACTTGTGCCCAAAGTTTCATTGAAATCTTCAGTTCTAGAAAATGGAAGACAAAATTCACGATTCACGTTTATTACAGGGTTATTGATGAGGCAAATCACGCCTTACGCTGGTTTATAATTTCACGAATCGTGCCTCTCTGTATCGTTTCTTTTTAATGCTGCGGCTGACGCTTTTAAAGTTAATGATCAACTGATCATTTGAAGGGTACGTAGTGCCAAACAGCCTTTGACCATCTCATGGTGTGACGCTAGTAACACAATAATCGAACTTGTCCCACGCGACACCATATTAAGCGGTCCGGCGGTTGTCAAGATCCCGAAATGTATCCGACTTCCGAATAAACGTTGTCTTGAACTCTCATATGCTCATTTATGTTAAGGGTACGTCGCGCACTTTTGAAAGAAGATGGCAAAGAGTTAAAGGTTCGTTTCCCAGAAATCACTGTCTGAAAAGAAGGGGGGAATATTACTTTGATTAGCGATCCCTCGAGCGCTAAAGCAAGGTACAAAAAAACACGTTTACAAGAAAGTGAATTTTTAAAAAGACGGTGGATCAGCAAAAGTAACTCAGACAACTTTGTGCACGAAATACGCAAGTGAGCGAGTTAGGCAAACATGCAACCTCGACACTCAAGAATGACACACATTTTACATATTTGCTTAAGGATTCTTAGAAAACTGAAGATAATCCACTCTTTTCAAAGGTACCATTACTTCAGTAAATTTCACCCAAAATATAAAGATCTAAGACAGTGCCATCAAAATACTCTTTTTTAGATGATAAAGCGCATGCTGAATTGAGATGAATGGCTTAATCAAGTATAAACGCGCGGACATATGTGTCAGAGATGCGATTTTGAGACTCGTTTCCTAGAAATAACTGACCAAAAATTACTCCAATTTGCGATCTCGCGATTGCTTTAACAAAAGCTCTGAAGGAATATTTTAACAAGAAAGTGAAACTTTAAAATGCTAGTAAATCAGCGAAAGTAACCCTTCCAACTTTGCGAATGAAATACGCAAAGTTGGAGGAGCTAAGCAAGCGAGCGAGATAGGAAACATCAGTACCCTCAACGCTACAGGGCGACGAGTATTTTACACACTGCTAAAGAAGAGTTAGGACTCGATAGAAAAATTAGAAACGAAGCCATCGCAAATAAATCATTGGACAGACTGAATATAGGCCAACAACATTAATGAAACAAATATCAAACAGATAAATTTGTCTGTAAAGTCCGGTTTACCAGCCTGCGCATTGATGGCCTCTGTTTAACTGAATTATATGCCCATTTGCAAATGTTTTAAAACCCGAAACAGAAAACAACGATAATAACCTAAAAATTGAATGCAAAAGTGAATTGACCGACCAAAGGCAAATAAAATGCTGAAAAAGTAATCTTCATTCTGATCGTTGCGAAATTATTTCAGCACAGATACTATTTATCAGTCCCACCTTGTTTACGCGTCAGGTTGAGTCAAATATTATTTTCACTACCGCCTAAGTAGCGCACATTACTGCGAGGATCACTTTCATTGACGTCTTTATCCGCAGTTCAAATATATGACTTTCATATGTTCTTAACCGTTTATTTCATCACTTCACGGGTTTATTTAGTACCAACATCATGACCAGCTCCCAGTTGGCTTGTTAGCTCAGTTGGTAGAGCGCTGCACCGGTATCGCAGAGGACATGGTTCAAATCAGGCCTGAAGTAGTGCACATTTCTGCGAGGATCACTTTCATTCACGTCTTTATCCGCAGTTCAAATATATGACTTTCATATATTCTTAACCGATGATACAGTTTGTGAACAAATCGAGGGCCCGAGCAATCGGGATTCCACTAAAGTCAAAATAATTAAAGTTTTCACCCGTTTCACAATCATTGTTAGCATGTCCATCATTTGATGTTTCACACCTTTTTTACGATAATAGGGACCTTACGATCCGACAACGGCGACGGTGACGGCAACGTGAGAAGTCTGGGTCGAGCGGGGCCACGTCGTGTTGGCGTTCCCGCCAAAATTGAGATTACGAATTTTACGAGCGAGAACGTTGACGACGGTCATTGATGTTTATCGTGTTTTAGTCAACGAAAGTTTTTTAGAAAGCCATGCCAAAGTTCCGTGACACTATTCTCCTGGCACATGCTTCCCGTTTGATTAACGCTGAAGAATTCGTGCTTCTCTACGATTTACACAAGCCTAAAAATCCGAATTTACCGTACACTAACTACGAGTGTTTCGATCTCGACAAGATGACCGATGATGAATGTAAAACTGAGTTTAGATTTTACAAGAATGACATTTACAACTTGGCAGAGGTGTTTACTTTACCGGATCGGATCGTTTGCTACAATGGTGTAAATGTCGACATGGTTGAGGCATTGTGCATTTTTCTTAAAAGATTTGCCTATCCCTGAAGATACGTAGACATGATACCCAGATTTGGAAGGCCAGAACCACAATTGTGTATGATCTCAAATGCTGTTATGAACAAGATGTATCAAACATGGAACCGACTTCTCACTGATTTGAACCAGGATTGGTTAAGACCCGATCATTTAGAGGAGTTTGCTGTTGCAGTTCACAATAGGGGAGCTGCTCTTGAAAACTGTTGGGGGTTTGTTTACGGTACTGTGAGGCCCATATGCCGACCAGGACAAAACCAAAAGTGCTTATACAATGGTCACAAAAAAGTCCATGCTATAAAGTTTCAATCTATCGCAGCACCCAGTGGCCTTGTTGCCAACCTGTTTGGGCCTGTCGAGGGAAAGAGACATGACAGTGGGATGTTAGCTAGATCTGGAGTGTTAAACCAATTGCAACGATTTTCAGTGGACGCAAATGGGAACCCCCTATGTATTTATGGAGATCCGGCATATCCTCTTCGACTACATCTGCAAGGACCTTTTCGAGGGGCTGGACTAACTCCCATACAGTCTGCATGGAATGGATCTATGAGTGAAGTCAGAGTTTCTGTTGAATGGATTTTTGGTGAGATAATAAATTATTTTAAATTTCTGGACTTCAAAAAAAACTTGAAAATAATTTTAAGTGCTGTTGGCAAAATGTATGTGACATGTGCCCTTCTTCACAATCCTCGTGTTTGTTGTTACGGATCCACCACATCAGACTACTTTGATGTTTCTCCCCCAGAAATTGGGGATTATTTTCACTAAGTCTGCCAAACAGGTTTTACAAAAGTTACATAACACTTTTCCTTTCGAAAATTGAACTGCTTTTTAATAAAAAAAAATTATACAATCGAGAAAGGCTAACATATTGGAATTAAAGTGAAATAAATGCCACCAAAACAAACTGTTAAATGAGAACAAATAATGGTGAGCATGTTTACAGAGAGTAATGCAATTCTATAGTTGGATAAGCCCTATTGCCTTGATAAAGGCTCGGCCCCAGTTTTGATACTGGCATAACATCAATTCGGCGACTTTCAAAGGTTGGCAAAATTAAGCAACATTTCCTTTACAACTATATATGTAAACAAGTAATTATTATTATAAATCTTTAATTTTTAACTTCCTTGAAAATGTTCAAGTTAATAAAAATGTGAACTCTTTGTGCATTTAAATGACCTCTTGCAGAGATTGACCAGCATCACTTCCCAGCAAACTTTTTCATTAGTTCCATAAGTGCAAGGGTTTGTTGTTGGTGCTGTTGCATCATGTTTGCATTCATTTGCATAAACTGCTGCATTTGCTGCTGCTGAAGCTGCTGGGTATCTCTAGTTTGCTTGTTCATCATATCAAATTGCTGTTGTCTTTCTTCCTGCTCCTTTGCTTGCAGTGCTAACTCTTGCCTTTTTATCTCCAATTCATCACGTTTTAAAGTAGCTTCTACTTCTGCCCTATCCTTCAGGTAAGCCAGAGTGCTTGCACCACTAGCTCTACCCTTTTTCGGTCTTGCTCCTTGCTGTTCATCGGCATTCCTTTTGGCACTATCTTTAAAAGTTTCCAATGATCTCTTCCGCATTTCCTCTGCTTTCTTTGCTTCTTCTTCCTGCTTTTGTTTTGTTTGATCTGTGATTTTGTCAGACTCATCAAAGAGTTCAATTGTTTCATCTAACAGTTGATCTAGTTCCTTGTCCTCTTCAGAGGCAATACCTGAGGCTCTGTCTTCTTCCCTGACTTTTTTCCTTCTTCTCTTTTCCATTGTTGAATAGTGGTCACGAACAGACCGTTGAGTAACACGGAATTGGGGATAAGGAATAGCATTTAAGGATACTGCCAGCTTTTCCCAATCATCTCCTCTCTCACTAGTTCCTTTCTTGTGCAGCCATGGCTGCAAAAGCATCAATTCCCTCAACATAAGCAATTCGTGTTCTTCATTCCATTTCATTGATTGACTGAAAGTGCAGTGCAACAAAAATTACTTCATGAGGAAGAACTATCAGTATATCAGCAAAATTTGCTAACAATAAAATTATCATTGTATCTGGGATTTACTAGCACTTGGTCCTAATCATGATCAAAATTTTTAAAACAAATAACATAACTTGCTTTGGGTGGTATTAACTAGATCATCATAATATTAGACAATATCTTTGTTGTCTTTAGTCCTCCAATAAATTAGCTGAACTTGTTGACAGATAAAGAAATGATCATGAGAATACATGATGGCTATCCTTTGCCTTCCGAATGAGGGAAACATGCAATTAAGGTTGGAAGGACGCTTTCAAATGAAAACAGTCATGAATTACTAAAAAATGTGTAGCATTTGGAGCAAAATATTGGGCAATCAATAAAGTTTGGATTTTGTAAAATAATTCTTATTTAATTAGGAAACAGTGGAAATTATGTGAACGTCTCTGTTTTGTATTTGTTTTTGATTCAGTTATAAATAAAGCAATATTTGCGGTATCGGTATTCGTCGATATAACTGTTCAACCCAGCCAGTGAGTTCCTTATAAAATAAGGTTAATCTACGATTATAAATGAAAATTAGCTCAATGAAAGTATTTATACACTTTGCATCGGTCGCATCTAGTACCGCTGCCGACAAAATCTCTCTACTATTTCCTAGTAAACCCAAAATAAAATTAAGCTTAATTGTTCTCTTTTTTTGATCGAGAAAAAAGTTGGAAAGTAAGTGATAAGAAAGCTCAGTGATAGCGAGTGAAGTACAATCACAAACAAATACAAAGCAAAATAAGTCAAATCTCTCTCCATTCAGTTTGTGGTCGTATACTAAAGACTCCACGCTCTGTTCGTTTCGGATATTTCAAACAAACTAGTATTCTTTAAATTTAGTCGCAAAGTCTCGTTTTTACCTTGATTCCTTTGCCATAGTTGGGTTTTAATTTCCACGTTTTCGCACAACGTCAAACAAGGCTTCTAGACGTCCGCGCGTGAAGGGACACCGCCGTCTCAGAAATCTACTCATGCGCAGTACGTAACCGGAAGTAAAAAAGTCCCACGTCGCCGCCGCCGTTGTCGGATCGTAAGGTCCCTAATATTGCAAAAATCAAACGTTATCATGTTATACAGTTCAATTTTATTTCAGAGTTTAACGCTTTCGCTCAGGTTAACGAAATCCTAAGTTGTGACGGGACGTTGAGAACAAGATAACATCAATATGTTATCTTGTTCTCGTGGACCAAATCTAGAGGGGTCCAAATCCATTAGGACAACGGATTCCGGCTCTGTCTAACGCCAGATCCACCTCTGTAGCCGAAGAGACAAAATTGCACGTCAAGAGTTTAATTTTCCATCATTTTTTGGTCTTTCGACTGATATTAATTAAATTTGGTTTCTGTGTAGTATATACTAATTAATTATTCACATCAGTGTTGGTAAAAGTAGTGGATATCTATCTCCACTTCCTTGAAAAATTGTTAACAACTCACCGATCAGTGCGAACCGAGTAGTTTGTAACTTGATCAATGACTGACTGAAATATTGACTTTCAATCAAGAGAAGACAGTCTTCTCGCTTTCTTTGTAGCCTTTACTGAGCTGGTATTATAAAACTGATACTGAAAATACAGGTGTTAAGAAGAAGGTGATATATTTGAAATGTCGGTGGATGAGCGAAAGTAAATCTGCCAACTCTGTAAACGAAATACGCAACTGAACGGTTAATAAGACATGCAACCTCGATGCCTTAATGCGACAGACATGATATATATTTTGCTCTTTTCCTGGGAGGCTATTAAAGGAAAACTGTACTTTATGTTCCTTTTCATTGAATTATTTTTGCAGTCGTCATGCATAAAGCTATCGCGCACTTCGCTTTTGAATTCTTGGGAAAAGATATTCTATGCTTTTCAAAGCTACTTCAATTTCAGTTGATTTAACCTTCTAATTATAGATCCAAGAGAGTGAAAGCCAGTAAAATAATGTGTTTGTAGATAATAAGCTTCATACTGGATTAGAATAAACGGAAGCGAAGTAAAAACGTGTAAAACGACTGTCCAAACATACGATTTTGAGGCGGACTTGTTTGATAAAAATCTGGGAAGCTATTCTAAGAGAACTGTACTTCATGTTTCTCTGAATTGTTTTTGCAATCATCATGCAAAGACCTATTGCGAACCTCGCAGAAAGACGTGACGCTTTGCTATTCTAGGAAAAAATATTTATACTTTTCAACGGTACCTTTACTTCAGGTGATTTCACCCGAAATGTAACGATCTAAGACTGTGGCATCAAAAGATTCTTTTTGTAGATGATAAATTGCATGCTGAATTTAAATAAACGGCTTAATCTAATAAAAACTTGTGAATGATTGTTCAGACATGCCATTTTAAGGCTCGTTTCCTAGAAATAACTAACCAAAAATTACTCCAATTTGTTATCTCGCGAGTGCTTTAACAAAAGTTCTGAAAGAATATTTTAACAAATTAAATTTTAAAATGCCAGGGGATCAACGAAGGTAACTGCCAACTTTTTTAATGAAATAGACAATCAAGCGAGTTAGGAAAACACGCAAGGCGACAAACCTTGTACATACTCTGCTGAAGAAGAGTTAAGACTCGATGAAAAATAAGAAACGAAGCCATCGGAAATATCGAAATCATCAGACGGACTGAAAATTAGCCAACAGCATTAATGAGACAAATGTCACACAGATAAACGCGTCTGTAAGGTTCCGTTTATTTGTTTGCACATTTATAGCTTCTGTTTAAATTATATGCCCATCTGCAAATGTTTTGCACCAGAAACACAAATCAACGATAATAATCTGAGAATTGATTACAAAGGTGAATTGACTTGCCAGAGGCAAATATAATGCTGAAGAAAATCATCTTGATCCTGTTCCTTCAGGAGTTGATCTGCTCTCAGACTTTGATCAGTTAAGAGTTCCACCCTATATCCGCTTCGGGATGAGTCAAATGTTTGAGTTACTAGCAATCGGATCCTTGTGTTCTGCGCAAAGGTTTCTGGGACCGCCAAGTGGTAAATGTTGCAGGTTGATGGAAGAAAATTTGTGGCGAAGGGTTGTTTTGGAAACGATTTTGGCCAGAGTTCAATAATTTTTCGACGCAGTTTAATCAGAAATGGATTTTGGCAATGCTAATTCGAAAGAAATGAAGGTTTTTGTCTGAATAACTATGAAATTGGCTATGAAATATACCGATAAACTTTTCTCCTTGCGTAACCGAGGGTTTATTGTGAAATTGTCATCGACAAATATTACAAAATCATATTCGCCAAAGATTTCGCGAGGCCTCAAATAAGCTGACAACAGCTCTAATAAACCTGAAAAGGAAGTTTTCCTCTCGCATTGAGAAGGATCCGAAATCGCGCAGAAAAAAAAAATGAGGAGAAAAAGGCGAAAATATTAAAGGAGAAGCGTTTACAACAGAGGGCATGCTTGCTTCTCGAAAAACTAATTTCAAAAGAGCTGGCTGGAGAGGTGTTTTACGGTTTAAACAAAAACAAAAAGCACTAAAGAGTCAAGCTCGGACGAGGGCACTGATGATAAACCGGACCAGGAGGCTATCCAAGTGCTAGCAGGGGGAACCACTAATTTCTAGATCGACATTATTATCTCGCTATAAATCATTTTGCTATAAATCATATTGCTGTAAATTATTTCGCTATAAATTACTTGGTTTAAGCACATTTAGTTCGAGTGAGTCGCAGCACAGAACATCGATTGTATCGTTATTATAATCCAGACGCTGGCATCACTAATGGGACGTTTCTTGGATCAATACTTCACAATAATAAATTTTCTAATTACACATGCAAATAATATATATATATCCTACGGTTTTTGGTTTTTAGCCAGTAAATCGCTACCTACCATTCAGAGTTTCTATAAGATATTCAAGATTAGAAGATTATAATATCAAATTAACGATAACTCTGATTGGTTGAGAACATACAGTCAATCTACAATAGCGTGTAAAGTCGACATGATAACTCAATTCGTGCCGCAAATATTGGGTTATCAGGTCGAGTTCATAGTCTGCCTAGTTTCCAAGCCCCTCGTTTGTGTATTGTTCTCAAACGTTTGCAAAGTCAGAGAGAAGTGTTTTCTTTTGCAGATTGTTTAGCAAATGCATGATAAAAAAAATTATTGAATTCGGTTTTCAAATGATGTAATGAATTATCAAACCACGAGTCTGATTTAACTGCTTCAGCCTTCGCCTTCGGCCTGGAGACCAGCGTGAACTGAGCGTTAGAAAAGCGATTTATGAATCTCCTCGGGAACGCCGAGAAGTTCCTCTAGTCATAGACGTATAATGATTGGGATTATTGAGACCTCCTCAATTAGTTGAATTTTTTAAGAAAAGATTTCCGACTGTCCGTCACTTAGTTGCATTAAAATCTTGACCGGCTCCCGGTCATTTAGCCCTAGACGCCTGCGGAATGTAAACACTCTAAGCTCTCGCATAAACATTGATTTAAAGGTTCTTTTTGTTGTTTTTTTTTTCAGTCCACACAATTTTTTTTGTCCAATTCTTGTCATGCCGATATCTAGACCTATAAACAATATTCAGGCCACAGTCATGTAGAATTCCGGCTCTGTCGAGCTCCACATTCACCCCCATGCAGCCGAAGAAACAAAAATTATACGTCAAGAGTTTAATTTCCCACCTATTTTTGGTCTATCGACAGAAATAAACAAATTGTTGGTTTCTGTGGGGTATATACTCAATAATTATTCATCTCAATGTCAAAGAGAGACCTGGATATTTACCTCGACTTCGGTGAATAATTGTTAAATATTCACTGATCTGTGTAGAGCAAGGAGTTAGAAACTTATCAATATGACTAAAAATATTCTGCATGATATTTAGAGGTGACAACACAGCCTACTGTGTCTTGTTTGCTTTTGAACTCTTTTCTTATATTAAAAATACTAAAGAACAAGGAGGCCTTAATTGAAATGAAGAGTACCATCCGTTTTTTGTTTTTTTTTTAAACATTTTCAGCCAAAATAGAAGGAAAAACTTGTCTTTAAATACTGAATATATTTTATTTTTCCCTCGCCCTGTATACATGGATGGGCAGGAAAGGAAATTACCTAGTTTCATCCTTCTCATCTGGACCAGTTGGATCCAACTGATCCTTGTATCTCATGAATGGGGGATGTTTAAGCATCTTTCTTTGACAACCGAAAATCTTCAAATTCAAATCCTTTGTCAGACGTGACTGAGTTCCCTGGCTCAAATGAATCTTAACTCTTACATGACTCAACAGTATGAGTGTCATTGGCCTCGATGTCAATGAGGCACAAAATGCACTGCACCTTGTGATAATACACCTATCAAAAGCCGACACTGTGCTTTATTTTCTATCTAAGTATATATAACTCTGAATATCGTCAGCTGAAGGCTTCAATTTATCACATCTAAACCTCAATCCGTACTGTGGCAACTTATAATTTGCAATTGTGTTTATTGTCAAATAACTGCGAAATGTTTTTCTACTGTATTTCTTACAATTGAATCACTGTGATGTTCTGTTTCCATTCAATTAAGTTCGCGTTTTTGCGTGAGGTTATGTAAGAATTAAGCAAGTCCGATAGCGATTTATTTCTCGCCAGCTGCAGTATGCTCGTTATTTCCTTTGAATAATTCTCATTGATAATTTTCATTGCTACTAGATTTCAACTAAGTAAGTCGTTTCTTGAGTGTTTGCTGGCGCCGTGTTGCTTTTGAGTTTTACTGATGGACCTTGTTATTCTATTTGATGTAACTTTGTCATTCTTTTCGTTGTTATATTTGAACTTAGATATTTATATTTCAAATTATCAACTTCAAGTCGAATCACATCTACACATCTTCACATGGAAATATTCGTCTTTCCGAGAAATTAATTAAACGTGCATTTATTTTGAGGCGTTAAACGTGTAGTATTTGTCTACACGCATCAATATTAGATGACGAAATTCAAGTGTTGAAATGTGTTTTCTGCGTGTGATAATTTAGTCTGCGTGACAGGATTCATTGAGGGTACTGTCTCGATTTTCCTCCGCTCGGTTTTTCTCATTGTCTCAGAGTTTCCCCTCGTGTTATTGTCACCTTAGAGTAAGATTTTTGCAGAGAAGCCACAGTTGGCTCGTTGTTCTGGTATGATTTATGCCCTTTCGAAATGAGCATTGCAAGTGCGATAACCCTTTGTTGAACAAATATTCCTCCTTGAAATACTATGAACCCACTACTTTAGTAGAAACTTATTTTCTGGGAAGCTATTAAAGGAAAACTGCTCTTCATGTTTCTTTAAATTGTTTTTGCAGTCAAAGAGCTATCTTGCACTTCGCGTGAAAAGAGATAACGCTTTGGGATTCTTGGAAAAAAATACTCTATGCTTTCCAGAGGCAACTTTACTTCAGTTTCTTTTCACACAGTTTATAGATACAAGACAGTGCCATTAAAACACTCTTTTTTGTAGCTAATAAATTGCATGCTGGATTAAATAAAGGTGAGTGACGTAAAACGTGAGAAGTTATTTTACAGACAAGCAATATTCTCTACTTATTTCCTCGAAATCACTGACCGAAAATAAAAGAAGAAATATTACTTGGAATCAAGACAACGGAGGGATTTGAGATTACTGATTCAATAATGTTAGTCGGGTTTGGTATTGCTCTAAACAAGTCGCGGAAGAAGGGTTTCAATCACTTTGATATTTGGCACGAATATATGCATGCTTATTCTAAAAGCGCCAGTTATCCATTGCCTCTCTCCTCTAGAACAAACCGGTTACTATATTTATTGTGCCGCCTGTTAAAGCTCTCATGGAAGACCATGTGCATTATCTTAATAGACTTGGGAGACTAGCAAATGAAAGGAAAGCAAAACGGACATGTAAGCCATTAGAAAAAATTGAGATCGGATTTTCTTCTGATACAGCACGCAACAATCGAACGAAAAAAAGTGTACTTGTACACAAAAGTATAATTCTCAAAGAAAAAATCTTAAATCAAATTAAACAAGACTTCAACAAAAGTTGCCAAATTTGACTCCATATAGCAATCACAAAACACAATCTGATAGTTGTTTCGCAAGAAGCCCTTCGATCAATGAACATTTATTATTTGAAAAAAATGAAAGAACAAAAAATTAAAGCAAACATTTTACTGAAACGCAACTTTTAACGTGAACTTCACTTCTTTGATCATGTTACATGTTCATTGTTCTTGTTGTTTTTGTGTGTGTGTGTTTTGTTTTGTTCTTTTCTAAGTTAAACCCATAAGACTAGAAATTCCGAGTTCTGTAAATCAAGATAAACGAGATGTTTAAACCGTCTAAGCTTTAAAGAGGAACAAAAACGGAAAAAAAGCAAACATTAGCGTTAGGAATACACTGAGCTTGGTTCCAACGGCTGCACTAACGCCATAGCACTGACCATTTTTGGTCGCCTCGGGGTTCCGATTGTCTGCGCACAAAGGATTGTAGACACCTAAAGCTAAAGGGGTTCCGGCGGTTCCCGCGGCTGCACTAACATCCAGCACGCCATAACAAGAATCATTTTTAGTCGCCCCAGGGTCCCGATTGTCCGCGCAGAAAGGATTGTAGACACTATAATACAGGTCCAAGAACTCTTTCTTGCTTTCGGCTGGGTGGTTGCAGTCAGAATCGATCAGGTCCCTTAAACACTTCTTTGTTTCAGCATATTCTCTGATAAATAAATAATTTACAAAGATTACTTGAAAAAGTGAAAGCCCTCTAAAGAGTGAAGAGGTGGCACTTTGTTAAGCGCGCTGGCTTCTATAAGGAGAGGGAAGTGTTCGGCCCTCGGTCGGTCAATGTGGGTTGTCATTGAGGAATACACTAAATTCCCACACTTCTCCCACCCGATCAGGAATACAAAAGAATACAGGCGAGCTGTCAGACAATTATGACGAAATTCGAGGGGGGGGTTTACCATGACAGATTACAGATTGGAACTTTAATTGGATTAGCAGCAATACTTATAAAAATCCAATGATAGGAATCAAGAAGAGGGAAAGAACGGGATCACATTAATTGAAGACAAAGTTGTGATGCGACATTCAATTTGTGTAAAAACGCTGTGTATCTTACCCGGTTTGATAGGTATTCTGTCTTTTGCCTAGTTAGTGTGAATTTGGGTTCAACATCAATCGCCCCTGTTTCAGGTAGGGATAGCGAAGCCACAAAAGCTAGCAAGCATTAACTTATACTCCCCCCCCTCCCCCCTTCCGCTCATTTCACTCCACTTCCAATCGAAGATATAAAAGGCATGTTCATTTGACTTACGAGCAAAGAGCTGGATCTGATTTGTCCTTGATAACTGTTCGTCGAAGGCATCCAACGCAAATGGTTACATCATTTTTAAATGATGCCGAGCAAGGATTAATACTTGCTGGCATAATGGGGAGTCCCAAACGACCTTTGTCACAAACTTCTTCTTTCTTCACGATGGCGTCAATGATGTCTTTGATTTGGCTTTCGGTCAGTTGGTCTCTCCTACAAAACTTCATCACATTGATCACACAATCTTTCATTTTGCTGAACACCGCGCTGTAGGGACAAAACAGAAACCATCAAGGTCAAAGTCGAGCTGCGATGTTTTGACGTATTTCGACGCGGAAAACGGTCTTCAATTCCAAAAAAGTAAACAATGAAAGGAAGAGAAAAAACCAGCCATTTGAAAAACAAGAAAAATTAAAAAGGACAATAACCAACCAAAGAAATCAGGATGGCTGAGGGTAAAGAGGAATGAGGGAAATAACAAACTACAGAAATGAATTAGACCTGGAAAAAAATGCAACGACAACAGATGTGTTGCAACAGCTGTTTTGATATCCAGCATACTAACATCTTTAAGAACCGCCACCGTTTAAATCACTTACGCACAATCTGCCTTTGGGTCTTTCTGAAATGCTTTATAAAAAGCACCATTGCATTTACGAGTACTGCAGAAGTACTCCATGAAAGTACAGGAGCCCACATCAGGAAGGACGGCGTTGCTTCCAACGAGAAAAACTGTATAAAATTAAATGCAAAAAATAAATAAATAAATAAATAAATAAATAAATAAATAAATAAATAAATAAATAAGGGTTTCTATAACTTTCTCGAATTCTCCCTACCCCCTGCTGCTAGAATTGACCAGGGTTCAAAATGGATCCTCTTGCAACGGCTTTCAGCGGTTTCCTAGCTTCCAATCTCCGTGCAACATTTCCATATTGAACAGGCTTCGGGCCAATTTGTCAAATTTTTCTCGAGAGTTTCTCTATGTCGTTTCATACAAGTATCCTAAAAAAATCACGCGTCACGTATGCCAACGCGTCACGTATTTAAGGGAGAAATCGTTAAATCTCAAGATATCGAAATTTATCTGACTTTCGAACAAGTCTTGAACTCTCATCTGCTCATTTAAGCCAAGGGTACGTCACGTACTTTGAGAGGAGATGGCAAAGAGTTAAAAGTTGCTCTCACGTTACTGTACATGTGCTTTACAGCGTGACGATATTTTCAATCGTATCAGAGTTCCGGGTTCTTAAAAATAGCCGTACTTTTTATAGAACTTTCGTATATATCAGCTTTGGCAACAACTCTGATGTACATTTCATTTTCTTTCTTAGGCGCTAAGAGCGGATTTTCAAGAATATGAGGTTTTCAGTAGAGGAGAAGCGCTTTCAGTGTGGGAATCCTTCCGCGGCCACCTGACCGAACCCGTGTAAGATTTGCTAGCGCGACGAAAGGTCGATGTTGCTTTGATTCCTTGCGGCTTCTCTTCCCGTTTTGCAGCAAGGAACGGTTTGAAACATGGAAGAAAATTCCAGCAGAGTCGACAGTGCAGTCCTCCAAGTCCTGTGACATTTAAAATGCTCTCGATTAGACCCGAAGACGAGACAGTGAGGGAAAAAAGTGGCATTAGAGAAGAAAACGGTGATGAAGACTTCATACACTACGAGTTCGAAACAGACTAACAGACAGCGAAAGCGAAGAATAGAAAAGAGACAGAATCGAATTAAACGGTTCTTTTCAAGTGCCTCCCCTGCTATTTTTAACTGAACCACGTCTTACGAAAGTCATCAAACTACAGTCATTGCCTTTAGTACTAAAAATAACTAAACACGAGTGGGGAAATTTGGCCTTTTTGAATCATTTTCACCTTTATACTTGACTAAGCTATGAAAAACACCGTGAGTTTGACATCAAATTTGCTCTAGAGAACAGATTTTCATAGCGTCTAGTGAGCTGGAACGCTCGTTCAAAATACGTACGTGCTAACCTAAAATGACCCTAAACGAGAGAATAGAGAATCAATAGAGAATTAAAAATATATTATATGTGTACAACAACCAGGTTTATCAAGAAAAGGCTAACATACACAATTGCAAATGTCAATTTATGAGGATTGAGGCGATTAAAAATTACTGTAAGAATGGAATGAATTCAAGCTGATTCTAGTATACGAGATTGAAAAAAAAAAAAAAAAGGAATTAAAATTATTTATTCTTAATCGACGTCGCAGGGTTGGGTAGTTTTCCTTTTCTTACATCGAGTTCAACTGAGTTCCAGATTTTTGCGGCTTGGTAAGTGAAATAGTTGTTAATCCAGTTAAGATTGTTCAACGATAAAATTACAATCATAGTTAATCTACATAATAGTAAGGGTTTCCTGTATTGGTGTTGGAAAGAAAAGGAATGGAAATATTATTTTATTCTAAGTCATTTAATGTAAATTATAAAAAGGGCAGGTTGATTACTTCGTACTCCTTCTTGGTGGTCTTATCTTAAAGGTTGAGTTTAATCACGTTCTCCTTGTGAGTTTGGCCACGTTCTCCTAGTGGGTTTAATCACGTTTTCTTCGTTGTGATCGTGAGGTTGATATGGAACTCGTGATAAGCCATATTCTTAAATAAGTTAATTTGTTAGTCCAGGAAGAGTAAATCTCCCTGGTAATAGGTCGCGTTCGACACCTTCGTGTTCCCAGAGGTAATTTAAGGGTAAACAGGTGATACCCCTCATGTTTCGCAACCAAAAGTAATTTGGGTGCGGTACTTGTGAGCGCCTTTCTTCTTTAACTCTTGTGACCAACATGTTGTTATGTAACAATCTTTAAAGGGGATTTTCTCCTAAGATACACTTTCAGGTATAAATAATACTCTACACCAAGGTTATTTGTAATTTTTTATATTGTCGATCTCGTTTCTGTTCTGGCCGATCTCAACCGTAAAGATATGAAAACTGCGTAGACAACCTTAAATTGCTTTCTCAGTATGTGGGAACTATAATACGTAGTCAAGCGTGATTCGCTAGTTGAGATGGTACGATGACGACACAAGAAGATTGACGGCTTAGAAATGTCATCCGCAGTGTATTGAAGCTATATATTGAAGCTAGTTCCCATTGTAACAACTTGAGAAGAAAAGTAAATAAAGAAGGGTCAACCTAACCACAAACGAGTGTTAGAGGAATCAGTTCTAAAAAGCTTAAACTCCTTGTCATGCCAAGATTAAGACCACTATCTCTCAAGTTTAAAGCTAAACTAAAAAATAAAAAAGTCACTCGAGTACCCAGGTCCGTTGCAGAATAAAGATTTTCAAAGTAACAAAGGCGAATTGCAAATCCTCCTACGTGTTAGAGTTTTCATGTTTACAATCCCAGGTAATTCATGATATCAGATAGTCTTATCGTAACCTAAATAAAAAAAAAGTAAAAGTTAGCTTCCTCAAGACGACTTGCTTACACTTTGCCCACACCCAGTAAAAGGGAACCGCAGTGTTCTAAGTGCGGCAAAACAAAAGAATTGTAGAGACCTATTGTAACCTCAGCTAGAACAAAACGATAAATGCGTCTTAGCGCTGAAGATTTGGCGTATCCCTTCTTGAGTTGCCCCAATATATGATCCCTAAAAAGATAAAACTTTATTCGGTGTAACCCCAAGAATTTTCATGGATTCTTAGGTCCCTACTCCAATACCGTTAAGAACAATGTTGTATTTATGTGACCATGGCCTCAAGGGTGGTACCTGAGTCTTGTCATTGTTAACAAGGTTATTGTTAACAATGATTCTGATTAAACCAGGATAACAATAAGCTAAACTCAGAGTTCACAACAAATTGTAGCACAGTAGGGAAGGTATCAGATTAATAGCGGAGCTCCAGCGTAGCCCCATAACTATTCGAAATAGTAGTAAGCCATCAAGCCGAAAACATTTGGTTGTACGACCGTACGACCGTACGACCGTACAAGGTGCTACTTTTAGCATGCGCGGCCAACTGTACCACGGGCACTATCTTAGCCATAACGTAATGGAAGGGCGGGGAGAACGTAATGCGCAGTGTGACGATAAAGTTTTTCCGCCCCAAACTGGGGAACTGAATCTTCGCGGACGGCACAATAACAACTGGGGGAACTAACTCTGTAGAGACGACTTGGCAGCGAGAACGGAAACTCATCACGATTTCCTGGTACACGGAGATCTACTTCGAGCGAGCTTATACGGACGTCAAGGATAAGACAATCTTTGGTTCCACAGTACTTTTATTCTAGGTCAGGCCAACAAGCGACATGACCTCTAGCATACTCTAGTTTGTAATCATCAAAGCTGTACAAGGTACTTGCTTAAGAAGTAACTGGTGCGAAGTGTTATTGTTACACAAATCGCAATATTTGAATAGGGACACAAAGGAGCGGAAAAAAAGTCTCTTTGAAACTAAACAAAAACTACTTAAATATTCCATCTGTTTCTACGACGGAAAGAATCTCAAAATTAAAAAGACGGATGCAATAAACTTTAGGCCATTAAAGTAGGAAACCTAGGTGCGAATTTACAGCTCTGGTATAGAAAACAATACCTATCTTAATTGCAGTAGCGCAGCTCAGGAAATAAAAAAAACGAAAAAGCAATTAAAAGTTTCTGCTTATTTATACAAGATTGGTTTGGAAACCATTGCATGAAAAGAAATTAGATTTACGCGTTTAAACTCAGCTGCTATCTACCATGAAAACCAATGTTTCCATAAAGACCATTAACACTTATATTTACCTAAAAAAAAACGATGTAATAAATAACAAAAGTGCCGACAAGCAGGTGAATATGATGAAAGTGAGTAACAACAAAAATCTATTCGAAAGCCACTGTGGTTTTTTTTTATGCATTTTTTGATTTATTAAAATGAAAGGACTTGAAATGGTTAAATGTGAAAGTTTACGAATAAATATGTTCCGAATAACACACACGGGAAAATCGGTAAATTTTCCCGTAACAGCAGGCGCGATTGCGTGCGTAACTTGGATACCCCATTAGTGTGCGGCAAGAGACACCGTCAGATGACGATAAAGTGCGAATACTCGAGCATCGAGCTGCAGTGTAGCGTACCGCGGGCACACGGTTAGGCATTGCACGAGGGCTTCACGTGAGCTAGTAGATGAAATTTGCCACCCGCGTCTTGAGCGGGAAATCAAACTGGTCAGGATGTAGTTGAACAGTAACTCTCAGTATTTTGCAATTTCTAAACAACTCGTAAGACAACAATACCGGCAGAGTTTAAGCTTTGTCAACCGGAGGAAATTGTTATAATTCAAGTTCGTGGAGAGAGGGTTTTAATTGATAATAGGCTGGATATAAAGAGACAGCGACCAAAGAAGCAACAAGTAAACGGCGTAAAGCGAGTCTAGAAAAAATTACAAAGGACGCCAAAATAGGCAGAATACGGCGAGAGGAACGCGAAAGAGAGCAATAAAGGGCATAAGTAAAAAGGCGAGTTTCTGGCGAAGAGCAACGCGAGAAGGAAATACAAAGTCGCTTCTGAAAACAGACTGAAAAGAGGTCATCAACAAAAAGAAGCGAACTACAAAGGATCCGCGAAAGAAGAGGAAGTAAGTCGTGTCCTATCTGGGTTTTCTCTTACGCTAAGACCCAGAAAAAAATTCAAACTTTTTTTTTACCAATCGTCGTTTGATACTAGCTTTAGTTTTGAATTCAACTGATCACGTTTCGGTTAAACATTGGCTCTGGCATTCATCGCCTAAAAAACCCTTACGCCGGTTCATTGCTCGAATAATATTGCATAGTGGTTGTATTCTTCAAGTTATTTCTTGTCCTTTCGTTTGAAAGTTTAATACAGTCGTGGTGTTATGGGACATTTTTTTCTCTTCAAATTATCGCAGGATTTACTCTATTCATTTGAAAAATTTGTGCTTTGCCGAAGATGTGTTGTTTTACCCTAAGAACGAAGTAATGGCCTTTCCCAAAATTAAAATAAAATGGGATTGAGTCAGCGATGTCCATGTTTACATTAAGTCTAACGCGGTAATTTGATTTTGACGATATTGTCATGTGAGAACCCGTCATACATCTGAGAATCAAATTACGGACCGAAAATGTGTTGTGCAAACAAACTCACGGGTCAAATGGAGGTTTCAACAGCGGGATGAGTGAATTTAATTGTTTGGTTGTCGTACTTTTCAGAGCTATGTTTTCATGCTTTCTACTCGATTCGTTTGAACTTCAGGAAATGGTTTGTGTCACAAAACATGGAGTCACTTTCTCTTCGCTGAACATCTCGAGGCGTTATGATGAACTTGCTTGCGATACGATATTTTTCCCTTATGCTGGAAACTGAAGAATTAATCTCTAGAATTGGTAGTCATCACATTTTGCAAGAAGCGCCCGAGCTGTGATCGTGCAATTAAACGGGGTTCTGGCAATTTGACCTCACAAGCGCGCTGGTACTAAGCACATGGTTCGCGTAAATAATTGTTGTTTCCAGTTATCGAATTCAAGAGCAGTTTTTGAGAGTCTGTTTCTGTAACCTTCCTGGATATTTTCTGTTAAATTCATCGAGGTTTAGTCTCGGAATTTTACAAGCGATTATGAATGATAGATTCGTATTACAATTCGCGAACCATTTCTGTAACCTGCTTGGATATTCTCTCTTAAAGTAACTGAGTCACACCCTCGGATTTCCATTAGTAATTAAGAACGACAAATCCGTATATATAGCACAAGTGAAGCACGTTTTAAACTTTCATACGATTGTGGGAAACTGTACTTAATTGACTCTCGATAAATTGGCCTGACATAACTCGATGATAATTTTATTATTTTGTAGGCCCAAAAGCTCGGCTTGTGACTCTGGAGGTACTGAACTTGATATATTTGATACACAGAACACCCTTCAAGTAGGAAGGTTAGAATAAAATTGCTTTTATGACCATATATTGCACTCGGTTAACATATGTAGATAATTACTTAAAATATACCTTTTATAGCTGTATTCAGAAGAATAGACATGTAGGCAAGATGCTTCTGCTTTATTTTATTGTAAGGGGTTTCTTTTTATGTAACATGTATCAATCCTTTAATTTCCTCCTTAACCTGCCTGCAAATAATTGAATTTTTTGTTTGAATTCAAGATAAAACAGAAGCCTTCAGAGTTCTCATTCCAGATGGAATTCAGGTGAGAACATCAGTAAACAAGTTAAAATCATATACTTCTCCTGAATCTTTAATCTTATTACCCGGCTGGTTTTTTTCACAAACCCTATTTTATATCTCTGTGTGACAGCTAATGATTAAAACCTCAGTGAATAGATATGCTATATTTTAGTAGTTTTTTAAATTCCATCTATTTGGTTTTTGGCATTTACTATTTTAAAATTCATAAATGGCATTCCCTTTTCATCCTTGTAAAGAGATATTGCACATTTCTCTAACTAAAATATGAATTATGAAGTCAACTTAATTTCAATGAGTTTGAAACTTCACTCTACATAAGAACACTTTATTGGAGTATACTGTTATATTTATTTGCTGTCTTTCTGTTACAAATAATTACCATGTGTGTCTTAACCCTTTAACTCCCAAAAGTTCATGAGTAATCTTCCTTACTGTCTGCCATACAATTTATGTGATGTCAAATTTGAGAATTTGGAATTGGATAAACCAATTATCCCCAAATTGATATTTGTCTTAATTCTTGTTGCTTGTCTGTTTTATATCATACTAAAAGTGTAAGGAGAAATTCTGTCTAGGTTAACAGTGGGACTTAACCTTTAACTCCCAAGATCTCATTAGTAATTCTCCTTACTATCTCCTATACAGTTCTTGTGATGTTAGTTTGGAGGATTTATTATTGGATCATCTTATAATCCCCTAACTGATATTTTTCTTTATTCCCATAACTTGTCTGCTTGATATTGTTTTGATATTGTAAGGAGATATTCTTTCTTGGTCACTTATGGGAGTTAAAGGGTTAAAATGGGGGATTTCAACATATTGTAATGATTAAAATATTCTTATGCTTTCAAATGTACCAGTAACAAAAAAATGTGATGAGAATCTGATGATATGAAACACTTATGTCTTTAATGCTTAAATTTTTGTGGGAAATGCTTTCCTTTGAAAGTGGGGATACAGAAGTTTTTAAAGCTGATAGAGGTAAGCTGTTTGCAAGTAATAAAAGACAAATTGACAATCACACCTAAATGCTTGACATGCATCACTCATACATGTCAGTTGTGTGTACCAACCATTGTAGAGTGTCTTTAAAAAGGTTTTTTTTTTTTGTTACACAAGGCAACCTTCAGGGTGGAAGAGTAGAAGACCACAGAATGATGTTTACTTGGCATTTGTACTTAATGCAATCATATATTCAAGCAGTACTCTACATATATATAACTGATTACATGATGTCTTTAACCCTTTACACCCCAATATCAGAGTGCATGTTCTCCAAACTGTTCTCTATATATTTCCTTATGCACTGGCAAGGAGAATTTGTTTAACAATCAAGAGATTCTTCAGTTGATTATCATTTCCTTTATTCTCATGACCTTAATGTGTGACTCAGGGGTGATATCGAATGGAGAAATTAGATGCTAGTCACTCTCAGGGATTAAAGTGTTATTAACTGTACACATTTTCATGTATATGCTCCTTGTCTTTGTTGGCAACAATAGCTAAGATTGTTAGGAAAGCAAACAAACAAGTGAACAGAAGACAGTGAAATGAGGGAAACTGTAAACTTGACCATGTGATAGAAAAACATCACAGAATATCTGATTGATATTGTATTGATACTGTTGGGAGAAATTCTGCCTTGGTCACTCATGGGAGTCAAAGGGTTAATCAGTTGTAGGGTTTGCCTGCAATGTGTCAAATTGCCAGTGTACACTTCATTCTTCTCAGATGTCCGCTGGTAAAAAATAGGTACTTAAAAAAGCCGTTCATAAGAAAAAGCACACATCATTAAAAAAATCACACTGATTGATTGATTTATGATATTTAGAATGACACAGACAGGAAAAACACATTGAGCTTTTTCCTATTCACCAGTAAGTTAATTAGATTTTGGATTCTACATTCAGACTGGGTGAGATTAAGTTTATTCATATCATGCTTCATTATGGTTTGTTTACCTGGAAAGGTAATTGTTATGGCTTCACAGATGTTTTTGTTGCAATCACAATTAACATTCATAACAAAATTTCATTTAATGTGGAATGTTTCAAGAACACTTTTTATGTCTAATTCAATACCATTTACTATTCCTGGATCACAGTTAAAGGTAGCAGGTTATTAAAAATAAATTATAACTTTTGATTCAGGTAATTATTTGAATATGTGAGTAACATTTGATGATTTCATAACCTAAAAATGACTGAACTCCACTGTAAGAATTAGGTAACTAATTTGGAAACTTGAGCACTTGGTAAATACACCATGCCTTGCAATTCTGATGATTACAGTTTGCTGAGGAAATTGAAATGTTAGTCCCATGCAGGAACCTTCTACTTGACCTGTCCAGTCATGTGCTATGAGATAACTTTAGAAAATGCATTTCTGATGGCAGAACTATTGTAAATACAGTACCACCTAAAGACAAAAATAAATGATTTCCTGTAAGCATCAACATTTGGGAGAAGGTATGGTGGTAAATGACCCTTCTTTTGCTAGGATGCATAGGGTCTGATGATTGTCATGTATATCTTTTAGCTTTCAAACTTTCAACTTTGTATCAATTGTAGCTGTTTACTATGTCTATTCTCTGTACCATAAGCCCTCAAAAGTTGAAGCAGGCAAGTCAATAACCTGACTTCCTTTGTTTGGAATTGTGTGATTATATAATTTTTCTGTGTAAGTTACCATACTGTAACATGTAATATTATTATTCAGATTGCATTAAATACACTTCTAGTAGTGTACCTTAAGCTTTCATTAATGCATGGTGTTTCTTACCGATGATCCTACCCAAACTGAACATTGAAATAAGGAATTGGTCACAAGATATGTGAGTATAAAAGGGTGGGAATCTGGAAAAACAAGCATCTTCCTTTAATTAGGACTGAAATTAATGGGGCCCTCTTATTTTAATTCATGTGTTTCGTTTAACCTGCCTCCTCCCCTGTAATGTTCAGGGCACATAGATGAAGAGAATATTTTTTTGTATATTGATGCATAAAAGTTAAACTACCAGTAATTGGCATCCACATAATCACAAAGCAAGAATGTAAGGCATTAGCTTAATTGGTTAAAAAAAATTAATGTAAGAGAGTTTTGCAGACCGTGTCTGACTTTTTATCCTGGCTCTGGATATTTAATTTTTTATTTAAGTAACAAAGACACTATCAGTCTCATTCACTCTCACTTTCCACTGAGCTTGTGGAAAGATGATAACATCATTATTTCTTTAAATGAAGAAAGGAAAGCCTGCCCTCTTACTACAGATAGTTCTGTTGGGCATCATCAGTTCAAGATGATTGTTCCAGGTAGGCTAACCTTGAAAGTTAGTTGTGAAAATTTCTTGAACCTGTCATTGTACATCTTGCCATTGTACATCTAAAATCCTCAGTTCCTTTGCCTTGATAGCCCAACCTCGTCAAAACATTGCCAACAGGAGTGATTAGCAAATTAATGATACAGACAAGAGGGCCTATTCCCACATACATCCTCCTCCTCTATGGTCATGGCATTTCAAACATGGTGTATGTGCCACAAGTTTTCCATTTCCCTGGCTAATTAAATTGTAATAGTGTTTATATGTTGAGGAAATGGTTGGGTTGGAATGTAATACAAAGACTTGCCAGTAGATAGGTTTATTACAGTTTTTATTCAGTGTAATGTAGGGCTGGAAAATAAACTAATAAGAGCTCCGCTTTTAGGCTAAATCTATATATTAATCGGTACATTCATATTTATCAGGTGGCCTCAAGAAGCCATTGATCAAACTGTCGTTGAATTTCCTGTGGATTATGAAACTAAACAATAAAAACTGAATTTCAAACGATGGGTCATTTAAAATATGACCTTAAAAACCCGTTGCACTTATGGATTATTTCACATAATTGAAAAAATTTACTCTTTTCCTGCCAGACTCCCAGGCGATAGCGATCATTGTCTTTCTGATGAATAATATCGTCGACTCGTTGGATTATCAGTCTAACGCCGTATCACGACTGTTTTTTATGACCCTAAATTAGCATTCCATGTTATTGTTTTAAATATCGTGTTTACATTTTGTGACTTTGTTGTTCCCTTGGGGTTCGACGTTTTTTTTTCCTTTTTTCTGCGAAATGTAAACACTCAAGACTCTCCCCTAAACACTGATTTCATTTTACTTTTTATAGTCCTTCGATAGGCCTCAATAAATTCTTTATCCAGAAAAAACACTTGTTTTCCTTTCCAAACGAACTCATACTAACTCAACAACCCACGGAAAGCGAATTGTGTGACTATATCTTGTTAGTCAAGTGACATCAGGTTTCGTGGGCACAATAACAATTTAAACATAGCTCGTCTGCCCTCGCTGCAGTCTCTTGATGGGCTCTGGAAGCAAGCCTTTTTTGAACAAAAATTCTTCCTTGAAATATTATGAAGCCACTATTTTCATAAAATCTTATTTCCTGGGAAGCTATTTAAGGAATCTACTCTTTATGTTTCTTTGAATTGTTTTGCAGTCATAATGCAAAGAGCTATCGTGCACTTCGCGGAAAGAGATGACGCTCTAGGATTCTTGGAGGTACCTTTACTTCAGTTAATTTTACGTACAGTTTATAGATCCGAGAAAGTGTCATCAAAACACTCTATTTTCTTCATAATAAGTTGCATGCCGATGTAAATAAACTGGAGTGAAGTAGAAAGTGAGACAGGATTTTCCAGACATGCGATTTACTCGTTTCTTAGAAATCGCTAGCCGATGGGAGAGGATAGATATTATTCTAATTGGCAATCTCTTGAGTGTCTTAAAAAAAAACTGAATACACATATCCACAAGAGAGTGAAATTTTAAAATGCTGGTGGATCAACGAAAGTCACCAAGCCAAGTTGGTGATCGAAATACGCAACTGAGCGCGCACATGCAATCTCGACGTTCTAGAACGAGAAAAATGATACAAATACTGCTCATTTCCAGGGAGGCTATCAAAGGAAAACTGCTTTAAATGTTTCTCTGAATTACTTGTGCAGTCATCATGCGACGAGCTATCGCATGTTTCGTGGAAAGACATGACGAATTAGGATTCTTGGAATAAAACACTCTATGCCTTCCAAAGGTACCTTTATTTCAGTTAATTTGACCAACAATTTAAAGATCCGAGACAATGCCATATAAACAGTTTTCTTCGTAGATAATACATTTCAGACTGAATTAAAATAAGGGGGAGTGAAGTTAAAACGCCTGAATGATTGTTCAGACATTCTATTTTAATTAAGACTCGTTTCCTAGAAATAGCTGATCGAAAATTACTCAAATTAGCGATCTCGCGAGTGCTTGTAACAAAAGTTCTGAAGGAATATTTTAACAAGAAAGTGAAATTTTAAAATGCCAGTGGATCAACTAAAGTCCCTCTGCCAACTCTGTGAACGAATAAGGCAACCGAGCGAGTTAGGGAAACACACAACCTCATTGCTCCAGGGCGACGAACAATGTACATAAATCTGCTAAAGAAGAGTTAAGGCGTGATAGAAAAATTAGAAGCGAAGCCATCGCAAATAACTGAACACCGGAAATACTGAAAAGAAGCCAACAGTATCAGTGAAACACATATCACACAGAAAAAATTGTCTGTAAGGTCCGGTCTATTTGCTTGCGCACTCGTAGCCTCTGTTTAAATTATATGCCCATCTGTAAATGCTTTGCACCCAAACCACAAAACATCATTAATAATCTGAAAATCGACTGAAAAGGTGAATTAACTTACCAAAGGAAAATGAAATTCTGAAGAAAGTGATCCTCATTTTGTATGTTGTCGAATCGATCTCCGCTCAGACTGCGATCTGTGAAGAGGGCCACTCTGTTTACGCGTCTGATTGTGTCAATTTTTTTTCTTTAGTCGTTAGTAATCGGATCCTTGTGTCACGTGCAAAGACTAGAGCGTGACATTAGTGCGATTTAGAGGCTGGAAGCTAGACATCTTCAAATGCTGAAGAAAGTCATCTTTATTTTGTATGTTGTGGAATCGATCTCCACACAGACTGCGATCTATTAAGAGTGCCACTCTGTTTGCATGTCTGGTTGAGTCGAGTTTTTTAGTTGTTAATAATCGGATCCTTGAGTTACGTGCAAAGAACAGAGCGTGACATTGTGCGGTTTAGAAGCTGTTGGCCAGCCAAATCCGGTAGCGTTTAGACTCCCTTGTCAAAATCCGTTAGCAGATATGGACCCCTCTTCGCAGATTTGGACGCCCCTGCCAAACTTTCCTGTAAAGTATCGTTTGAATCATATTTGGTTACTAGTTCTATTTGAAAGCTTTTTGTCCTTAGTCAACTATCGGTTTATGACATTCCTCGACAATTGTAAAATTTCCTTGACCAATTTTACAATTATCCAAACTGGCTCTAGTGATGACCTCCAGTCACCCCCGCAACCATTCTGTCCACCCAATTATTTATTATTTAAATATTTAATATATTAGTTTATTTTCTAACCCTTCATTGTTTCATTTTAGAAAAAAAAGCACATTTTAGAAAAAAAAGCTGTCAGGAACCTAGGGACGACGTTCTGAAAACGTTTTAAGTTGAAATTGTATTCTATTGAGCGTGACTGATACTTTGGTTTGGGAAAATGAGCCTAAATTAAAGAATTTACCAACAGCTTAATATTCGTTGCATGTGATGTTTTCTTGTGAGTGTTCTTCGGAACGATTATATGAACAGACAAATATTTCCCTTCTTCTGTAACAACCATAAAGAGCCCTCTCATCTTGAATTAAATTTTAAACGAGGACGTATCGTAATGAACGTCAGATTTGAAAATTGGGGGATAAAATTTGGGTGATGTTCTCGGATAATCCCCAGTTTTAGTTTGGGAATATTCGCTCACGTGATGTGTTTAGACCGATCGCGCACTCATGTTTATTTTTTTCTCAGAGGGCAATGGTAACGACTTCTTAGTGCGGTCCGTATTTTCCTATCTCTGCTCCATGAGCAGAGAAAGACTTAGCAGAAAAAGAAGGAATAAGGTAATGAATATTTTATGCGACGTTTTGGAGTGTAGTATAGCTGAGTATTTTTAGTCATTGTTTGTATTCTTACTCACCCTGCGGGCTCGTCAAAATACGGCACTACTCGCGTAAATACCCAGCGTTGCATGACATGTTTTTTTCTTTAATGCAATAATTAATGGGAGAATTAAAGGGATCAAATAGTGTTAGTTTTTCAACAGAAAAAAAAAGTACACTGTCACTACTCCATTTATTTTTCTGACCATAAAAGATGCAATATGAGTTTTCTCAGTGTAAAATAAAAGGTTTGTGACTTTACCGAACCATAACGTTTTAACCTTTGCGTGTCTCTTGAGAACTTACACTCCTTCGCGCTATTGTCATTCAAGCTTAACAAGAAACCTTCTCCGGTATATGTGTCTAAAGTAGAATTCATCCTCTTTTGGTCAAGTGTCAAGGAAACCGTTTGGGAGGTATGCATGTGTATAACTGCATACAGTATGCACTACTATGAGCAAAATATGATGAAGTGAAAGATTCGTTCGCAATTAAATTCCGGAAGACTTGTTGGAATAGCTGCAAGTTGAAATAGCAAACAATATTTTGACCGAAGTAAAGATGAAGAGAATGCACCGTTCGGTAAATACCAACCTCTTTTACGTCACGGAAGTGAATAACTGATCTAGTTTTTACCACACTTGAAAAATAAAAAATTTCCAAAAAAAAAATAAAAATTAAAAAAAAAAAATTATAATAATGAAATAAGAAATTTCCACAAAATTTCCGATGAAAGGCCTTAACAACCTTTAAGATCTCATCAGTAATTCTCCTTATCGTCTGCCATTTGATTCTTATGATGTTAGTTTGGAGAATTTGGTATTGGATCAACTAAAAATTCCCTAATCGCTATCTTTATTTATTCTAATCACTTGTCTGCTTGTCACTGCGTTGACACTGTAAGGAGAAATTCTCTCTTGGTCATTTGTGGGACTTAAAGGGTTTATAGCTGCGTGGAATTTGTCAGCGAAAACAACAAAATTTTGGATCTAGCTTACATGCTTCATAAACGGAAAAAGCTTTGGTATAAACCTTAAGTAGACGATAGGTTTATAAGGGCTATACGCTTGAAGCGTTTTCTAAGTTATCACATGCGGGGCAAAATTACTGAATGCTGATTGGCTGATACAGAAGGCAATTTTTACTTTTGTCGAAAACGTAAAAGAGCTGTACCACGCTTCCTTATCAACTCACGATTTATTCCCTTGATTCAACAATTTTGCTACTTCGCTTCGATTGACTCCTACTCACAACTCTCGGCTTATTCGAAGGAAACACACCCAACGTCCAGTTGTAAGCACGTGGAACAATGCCATATATGGGACGTGCTACATGCAGGTTTATTTAGTTATGTATAAATAAACGAAATTCCATATAAATGTCAATCAAATTGAGAAAAATTAACGTATCGTACAAGACGAGGGCACTTTTGGTAATTTGATGAGGGCATGATTACATAATGCTGATTTTGATTGAGCTTGTTTGCTGTTTGCGGCAACGATTTATGGATTACAGTTTAACTACGATTGAAGCCATGCAGAGTTTTTAACTGAATTTTTAAAATAAATTGTTCATTGAATCACTTGGTCAGTTACGTTTGTTTTGACATTTTTGGAAGCATTGAAAGAGCCACATCGCGCAGACATCGTGTGCGAATGCAATTCCCTCAAAAAGTTTGCTCTTTATGTGATAAATCAGTAATTTCTTAATTTCACAAGAATTTTCGCAATTTTTGTAATTTTTTTCGGACAAATTATTTCTAAATTGCCCTCCAGCCCATGCGACTACAAATCGAGCGGCTAAACTCTGTAGATGTTTAGATCCTGAACTGGGAAAAGTTGCCGGGAAAGTTTGCAATGACGTGACGTTTTATTAATTTTACAATTTTCAGCAAAATTTTGGCATGCAAGTGCCTTTGGCAGAAATCCAAGTGCAAACGGCCTTTAGTAAGCTAAAGTATTTTGAAGCACCCGCTTTAAAAAAATTCGGGAAGATCTGCGATGAAACGAAACAATAGCACACACGATAATTCTTGCGCAATATTATCGACCAATAAAACCAACTAGTGTACGCCTCGTCGCTTATGTTCCATATCTATAATTTTTGTCGCTAAAGCTAGTCAATGCCTCGAGGACAATAGGCAAAAGGCCAAATTTAGCTAAGCAACGCTTGGATAGATTATTTCTTATGTAAGGTGACTTATGAACAGTCTACGGGAGAACGGAGAACGGAAAACGGAGAACGGAGAACGGAGAACGGAGAACGGAGAACGGAGAACGGAAAATGGAGAACGGAGAACGGAGAACGGAGAACGGAGAACGGAAAACGGAAAACGAAGAACGAAGAACGGAGAACGGAGAACGGAGAACGGAGAAAGGAAAACGGAGAACGGAGGACGGAGAACGGAGAACGGAAAACGGAGGACGGAGAACGGAAAACGGAGGACGGAGAACGGAAAACGGAGGACGGAGAACGGAGGACGGAGGAAGGAGAACGGAGAAAGGAGAATAGAAAATAGAGAATGGAGAACTGGAAATAGGAACTGCAAACGAGAAAAGGAGAAGAGGAACAGCACCCGGGAAACGAGGAGAAAATAACGGGAGTCAGACGGAGAGTCCATTGTTAATCAGCCTAACAATTCAAAATTGTGGATTACATAACGGAAAAAGGGTATGAACTCCAGTTTCGAACAAACGCTCTTCGAACTCGGTCGTATCATCTATCAGTATAGACCTCCTTCCCTTGATTACGCTGAGTGTTTCAGTTTGCTTTTACAGCTCACACTGCGAGCCTCTAGTTCGATAATTAAAAAAAAATGATTCAATAATTAACGGTAGGCATTTAACCATTATTTCAGAAAACGTTTTACCACTTAACTAGCTCTGTTGTCCGTCTCTGGACAATAGTTGTGTTACTTCTAAGGCGAATCGTTGTTGAGTTACTAAGCTGTAAATTTCAGCTTTCCCATTCAGCGGGGGTAGCTTTCACGTTTGACGGTTAAATATAACGCCTTACTATGGGTATCATAGCTGTTGGATTCGTGTTTTTTGGTGCGATCACTTGCGCTGGATAAATATTATGGAAAATTCTGGAGAAGAGAAGGAAGAACAGCCATAGTCACAAGTCAGTGGATAAAGGAAAGGAAAACAAAATGGACCTGTAAAGCACAAGAAAAACTCTAGATCGGATCTGTCCTCTGTCACAGAAAACACGAAACAGTCGTACGAAAAAAGTTCACTTGTACACAGAAATATAATTCTCACTAAAAGATCTTTAATCAAATTAAAGAAGCCTTTAACAATAGTTGCCAAATTTAACTCAAGTAATCCCAAAACACACCCTCTGATATTTGTTTGGCAAGAAGCCCGTCGATAAATGATGATTTATTATTTGAAAAAAATGAAAGATAACGAAACATGAAAGCAAACATTTTACTGAAACCAGGAGTTCGTTACTTCTAAAACTTAACTTTTACAACTGTTGCTAACTCAGATTCTAAAATGAACTGCACTTCTGTGATCATGTTAAAAATTCTACTTCACTGTTGTTGCTGTTGTTGTTGCTTTTTTTTTGTATTTTGTTCAAACTAAACCCATAAGACTAGAAACTCTTCTGTAAATCAAGATAAACAAGATGCTTAGGTCTTTTAAGCTTTAAAGAGGAACAAAAACAGAAAGATAGTAAACATCAGCGTCTGGAATACGCTGGGCTTGGTTCCAGCGGCTGCATTGTCATCATCCAGCACGCCATAGCACTGATCATTTTCGGTGGCCCCAGGGTCCCGATTGTCCGCGCAGAAAGGATTGTAGACACCATAAGACGTGAAGTCCAACATTTTTTTGGTTTCGGCTGGGTAGTTGCAGGCAGAATCGATCAGGTCCTTTAAACACTTCTTTGTTTCAGCATATCCTCTGATAAATAAATTGTTCAGGAAGATTACTTGAAAAAGTGAAAGCTCTCTAAAGAGTAAAGTGGTGGCATACTGTTAGACGCGCTGGCTTCTTTAAAGAGCGGAAAATGTCCAGCCCTAGGTTGGTCATTGTAAGTTGTCATTGGAATATACTGAATTCTCACCCTTATCCCACCCACTCAGGAATAGGAAAGAATACAGGTGAACTGTCAGAGAAATCGAAGGAAATTCGACGGGAGAAGGGAGGAAAGAAATAAGTGTTTACCATGACGGACTCGAATCTTAATTGGATGAAAAGCAATAGAATCCAATGATGACAATCAAGGGATTGGAAGAGAGGAAGAACGGGACTATATTGAAGATAACGTTGTTATGCGACATTTAACTTGTGTAAAAAAGCTGTGTATTTACCCAATTTGAAAGGTATTCTGTCTTTTGCCTGGTTGGTGTGAAGTCGGGTTCAACATTAATCGCATATGTTTCAAGCAAGGATAGCAAACAAAAACTGGCACTGGGTTACATTAACCCCATCCCCCTTCACCCCCCTCTCCCCCCTCCTTCCCCTTTCCCCTTCACTTCATTTCACTTCACTTCCAATCAAAGATATAAAGGCAGATTTATTCAACTTACGAGCAAAGAGCAGGATCTGATTTGTCCGTGATATATTTTCGTTGAAAGGATCGAATGCAATTTTGTACACCATTGTTATATGATTCGGAGCAAATGGTACTGCCTGGTGGCATAGTGGGGGATTCCACATAAAAACCTCCACAAAGTTGAACTTTCTCCGCGCTGGCTTTAGCCATCACTTCGATTTGGCTTTCGCTCAATAGGTCTTTCATACAAAACTTCATCACGTCGACAATGCAATTACGAAATTTGCTGGCCACCGCCCTGTAGGGATAAGACAAAAAATATCATGGCCAAGAGTTGAGCGGCGAGGGTATGATGTATTTTTTGCGGCGCGGAAAAGTGTCTTCAATTCCAAAGAAAAGGAAAGAAAGAAAGAAAGAAAGAAAGTAAGTAAGATAGAAAGAAAGAAAGAAAGAAAGAGAGAAAGAAAGAGCGAAAGAAAGAGGGAAATAAAGAGGGAAAGAAAGAAAGAAGAAATAGAGACAGAAAGATAGAAAGAAAGAAAGAGAGAAAGAAAGAAAGAAAGAAAGAAAAAAAGAAGAAAGAAAGAAAGAAAGAGAGAAAGAAAGAGAGAAAGAAAGAGAGAAAGAACGAAAGAGAGAAAGAGAGAAAGAAAGAAAGAGAGAAAGAAAGAATAAAGAAAGGAAGAAGAAAGAAAGAAAGAGAGAAAGAGAGAAAGAAAGAAAGAGAGAAAGAAAGAATAAAGAAAGGAAGAAGAAAGAAAGAGAGAAAGAGAGAAAGAAAGAAAGAAGAAAGAAAGAAAGAAAGAAGAAAGAAAGAAAGAAAGAAGAAAGAAAGAAAGAAAGAAAGAAAGAAAGGAAGGAGGAAGAAAGAAAGAGAGAAAGAAAGAAAGAAAGAAAGAGAGAAAGAAAGAGAGAAAGAAAGAGAGAAAGAAAGAGAGAAAGAAAGAAAGAAAGAAAGAGAGAAAGAAAGAAAGAAAGAAAGAGAGAAAGAAAGAAAGAAAGAAAGAGAGAAAGAAAGAAAGAAAGAAGAAAGAAAGAAAGAAAGAAAGAAAGGAAGGAAGAAGAAAGAAAGGGAGAAAGAAAGAAAGAAAGAAAGGGAGAAAGAAAGAAAGAAAGAAAGGGAGAAAGAAAGAAAGAAAGAAAGGGAGAAAGAAAGAAAGAAAGAAAGGGAGAAAGAAAGAATAAAGAAAGGAAAAAGAAAGAAAGAAAAAAAGAAAGAAAGAGAGAAAGAAAGAATGAAAGAAAGAGAGAAAGAAAGAATGAAAGAAAGAGAGAAAGAAATAAAGAAAGAAAGAGAAAGAAAGAAAGAAAGAAAGAGGGAAAGAAAGAGAGAAAGAGAGAAAGAAAGAAAGAAAGAGGGAAAGAAAGAGAGAAAGAGAGAAAGAAAGAGAGAAAGAAAGAAAGAAAGAAAGAGCGAAAGAAAGAGAGAAAGAAAGAAAGAAGGAGAGAAACAAAGAAAGAAAGAAAGAAAGAGAGAAAGAAAGAAAGAAAGGAAGAAGAAAGAAAGAAGAAAGAAAGAGAGAGGGAAAGAAAGAAAGAAAGAAGAAAGAAAGAAAGTAAAAAAGAAGAAAGAAAGAAAGAAAGAGAGAAAGGAAGTAAGAAAGAAAGATAGAAAGAGAGAAAGAAAGAAAATAAGAAAGAAAGAAAGAGAGAAAGGAAGAAAATAAGAAAGAAAGAAAGAGAGAAAGAAAGAAAATAAGAAAGAAAGAAAGAGAGAAAGGAAGAAAATAAGAGAGAAAAATAAAGAAAGAAAGAGAGAAAGGAAGAAAATAAGAGAGAGAGAAAGAAAGAAAGAAAGAAAGAGATAAAGAGAGAAATAAAGAAAATAAGAAAGAAAGAAAGAAAGAAAGAGAGAAAGGAAGAAAATAAGAGAGAGAGAAAGAACGAAAGAAAGAGAGAAAGAAGGAAAGAAGAAAGGAAGAAGAAAGAAAGAGAGAAAGAAAGAAGAAAGGAAGAAAGAAAGAAAGAAAGAAAGAAAGAAAGAAAGAAAGAAAGAAAGAGAGAAAGAAAGAAAGAAAGAGAGAAAGAAAGAAAGAAAGAAAGAAAGAAAGAAAGAAAGGAAGAAGAAAGAAAGAAGAAAGAAAGAGAGAAGGAAAGAAAGAAAGAAAGAAAGAAGAAAGAAAAAAAGAAAAAAGAAGAAAGAAAGAAAGAGAGAAAGGAAGAAAGAAAGAAAGAGAGAAAGAAAAGAGAGAAAGAGAGAAAGAAAGAAAATAAGAAAGAAAGAAAGAAAGAAAGAGAGAAACGAAGAAAATAAGAGAGAGAGAAAGAAAGAAGATAGAAAGAAAGAAAGAAAGAAAGAAAGAAGAAAGGAAGAAGAAAGAAAGAAAGAAAGAAAGAATGAAAGAAAAACAGATAGGTAAAAAAAAAAAAGGAGAACTTAAAAAAGACAAAATCTCACAAAAAGAAATCAGAATGGCTGAGGATAGAGAAGAGTTAAGCGAACGGAGATAATAAACTACAGAAATAAATCAGACCTGGAAAAAATGCTACTCATAGCACTACTCCCACAGATTTGTTGCAAAAGCTGTTTGGTATTCGGCATGCTAACATCTTTAGGAAAAGCCGCTCTTTAAACCCACTTACCTACAATCTGCGTTTGGGTCTTTCTGAAATGCTTTATAAAAAGAAGTCCGGCATTTACGATTTCTGCAGAAGTTCTCCTTAAAAGTACAGGAGCCCACTTTCACGTCAGTAAAGGTGGCAACGTTTCCGACGAGAAAAACTGTATAATATTAAATACAAAACAAGAAAAAGGGAATAAAAATTGAAAGACATAACCAGTTAACTTCTTATTAACCAGAATGATGTTAATCAGCAAGCAGCGAAGCCGAAACAGCTATGCCGGTTGAGATTTTCCCATAACAGCCGACCAGGCGAGTCCTTGATTATATCATTTATGGAAATATATTTTTTTATCAGAAATAGGAGGAAATACATGATATTTGAACATCAGAGGGCTCTTCCGTGTTTACATAGCCTCAGCTAATTGGAGTTGGGGAGCAGTGAGACGCTCAAGAAAGTCATGAAAACCCTCGACTGCGTTTTGGGTTCCCATAACTTTCTCGAATTCTCCCACCCCCGTGTAACTAGACTTGACCAGGATTCAAAATGGATCCTGTTGAAAAGTCTTTCAGCGGTTTCCTAATTTCCATCTCCACGCAACATTTGTAGATCGAATAAGCTTCGCGCCAATTGGTCAAATTTTTCTAGAGAGTGTCTGTATGTCGTTTTATACAAGTATCCTAACTGTCACGTATGTCCTTGTTATCTTTTCTTTGTTCGCCTTTCATTTACCTGCCTTGTTATCGTTGTACTTTACTTTTGCTTAACTTAGTTCTTCTTGTATTTCATACACCGCTGGCTGAGCAATTGAGTCTGGAAAACCTACTGGTACGTTCGCTAGACGCCCGTTAACCGTAATAATTGAGCTGGTCATAGAAAGCATTACCACTATGTAAACTCCATGAAGTGATCTTTTAATGTGGTATTGAAGATTTCAAAAACAGTTTTATGATTTGCCGTTAAAAGCGAAAAGCGAACTTCTTTAGGGTAAGAAACCGCGCTGTAGATTTCACCACGCCTAGATCATTATGTACTTGACCTCACAGCCAGAAGTTGCGTAGCATCATCTTGAAAATTCTGAAAGTTTTATGCTTTGATAAACTCTTCTATTAAAAAAAAAAAAAAAAAGAAAACCTCTCTGACATTTCATTATTTAAATATAATATTTAGCGGGCCTTGGATTCACTCAGCCTCACGCGAACTCCGAAACTTCAATTTTCCCTTTAAGCCATAATTCGCATCACTTCGGTGAATCGAAGTGTCGTTTAACTCGATAGCTTATTCTGTGGCTTTAAAGACTTTGATATCAATTTTTTTTCTTTTTACGCAGAGTAGTCTGTAACATTGTTCCCTTTCATTTTGAGCTCCAAAGAGCTAATTCGATCGGAAAAAACGGAAAATCCGACTTGAAACTGTTTAAAGTCGGCCGCGGGGACACGCTATTCCTGGCATTCCTCAGCGACTTATGTGCTAAGCCAACGGGAACGAAGATCGGTTGGAACATTTTTGATTGCAAGCGAAAATTCCCGAATTCGCAAAGCGGTTCTTTTTTTCAATTGTTTAGGCCTGAGACTGATTGTTTACAGAGTGATTCTATTGTTTACTTACGCGCTCGACTTTTTCAACGACTGTAATGTTCAATGCTTTCAAAAGCAGTAGACACAAAAAATTCACGCGTCACACAGTTCAACGCGTGACGTATTTAAAGGAGAAGTCTTCAAATCTCTTTACCTAAGAACCAAGGTTCAGGGAGATCTTAAGTTTCAAGGTTATTGAAGAGGCAAATCACGCCTTAGGCTGGTTTACAATTTCACGAATCACGAGTTTTTGCATCGTTTCTTTTAAGTGTTGCGGACGACGCTTTTTAAGTCATTTATCAACCGGTCATCTATAAGGTACGTTTGAATGTTGAAACCCTATGCATGAGGTAGCGCCAAGGAGCCTTTGGTTACCTACCCTTCTCCTAACCCAACATTAACCTTAACTTGTCGTCAATTGACTGTTGTTGAGTTAGGGGAGGGGTAGGGGGGCAGTTGCCTAGATACTGATATTGATCCCAGTTGTCAAGATACCGAAATTGATCTGACTTTCGAATAAAAGGACTCTCATCTGCTCATTTATGTTAAAGGAGATGGCAAAGTCTCACGTTACTGTGCATCTGCTTTTCAGCGGAGCTGTTTAAATTCGCATCGGAGTTTCGAAAATTCCAGCAGAGTCGATCATGGAGTCCTTAAAGACATGTGGCATTTAGAATACTCTCGATGAGACCCGAAGGCGAGGCGGTGTGGGAAAGAAGTGGTTATAGGGAAGAAAACAGCGATGATGACTTCATACACAACGAGTTCGCAACAGACTTTAATAGAGAGCGAAAGCGAAGAATAGAGAAGAGATAGAATTGAATTAATTAAAGTGGCAATAGAGAAGAAAATGGCGATGAAGACTTCATAAACAACGAGTTCGAAACAGACTCAAACAGACAGCGAAAGCGAAGAATAGAAAAGGGGTAAAATTGAGTTAAACGGCTCTTTTTCAAGAGCCAGCCCTGCTCTCTCCGCTGCACCACATCTTACGAAAGTCATTAAACTACAGTCATTGCCTTGAGTACTTAAATTAACTAAATATAAACAAGGAAATATGGCTTTTTTGAATCATTTTCACTTTGATACTTGGCTGTGAACTGCCCCCCGAGTTTGACATCAAATTTTCACGAGAGAACACGTTTTCCTCTTAAAAGCGGTGCCAAATCTCTACGGTAATTGTACAATGCATCAGGTGACTTCAAGGAGCCTTTGATCAAACCGTCGTTGGATTTCCTGTGGATTATGAAACTTAACAAGAAAAACTGGACTTCAAATGAAAAACCCGATGTGCTCATGGATTAATACTTTACCCACAGCTTATTCTCTTCCTGCCAGACTTAAATTACGATAACGATGATTGTCTTATCTGTTTGCATTAAAATGTCGACTGGTTGGATTATCAGTCTAACGCTGTATCACTACTGTTTTTTGTGCTACTAAATTAGCACGAGACTTGTGTGGAGGTTATTATGTCTTTTAAAGATCGTGTATCACATTTCGGGACTTCGTCTTTCCCTAGTGGTTCAACGTTTTTCCCATGTGTAAAGTAAACACGCAAGGCTCTCCCTAAACACTGATTTAAATTTGCTTCTTATAATACTTATAGAGGCCCCAATAATTTCTTTATCCTTAGATTTCCTGCCCAAAAAAAACTCATACTATCTCAACAACCCACGGAAAACTTGTTGTGTGACTATATCATGTCATTCAAGTGACAGCAGGTTTCGTGCTCGCTGCAGTCGCTTGCTAGGCTCTGAAAGCAAACCCATTGATAGCTTAATGTCAGCTTATAAATTCTCAAAGGTATTCAGCGTTGTTTAGCTCTTATCCAGCTCCTTTTATTAACCTTGTCCGGCCGGTCATGGCCATGACAAGAGCGTGACATTTGTGCGGTTCAAAACTGCGAGCCAAACATTTTTGTCTGTGCGGCTCTTGTCATTTCAATCTCTGGATCTATGAACGGTATTCAGGCCGCAGTCAGGCCGAATTCCGGCTCTGTTAACCCAGATCTTTATTCGGGTATTCACTTCCACTGATGTAGCCAAAGAAACAAAATTCCACGCCACGAATTAAATTCCCCACTATTCTTCGGTGTATCGACTGAAATCAACTAAACTTGGTTTTTGTGAAGTAAACACAGAACAATTATTTCATATACCTCGGTGCTGGTGAACGTAATTGATATTTACCTCCACCAAAGTGAAAAAACTGTTAACTACTCGCCGGTCTGTGCAGAGCAAGTAGTCCATTGACCATACTGTCTCGATTTTCCTCTGCACAGATTGGCTCAGTTTTCTCAATCTCTTCGACGCATAAAAGAGGGATCCTGTTCGTATTATTGTCACCTTAGAGTGAAATTTTTGCAGAGAAGCCACACTTGGCTCGTTGTTTAGGTGGGATTTGTGCCCTTTCGAAGTGAGCATTGCACACGAGATGATCCTTTGTTGAACAGAAATGACATCTTGAATTATTACGAAGCCACTACTTTCGTAGAGTCATATTTCTTGGGAAGCTTTTAAAGGAAAACTGCTCTTTATGTGTCTTCGAATTGGTTTTTGCATTCATCATGCAAAGAGCTATCTTCGCGGAAAGAGATGACACTTTAGGATTCTTGGAGGTACCTTTACTTCAGTTAATTTTACCTACAATCCACAAATCCAAGACAGTGCCATTGAAACACTTTATTTTGTTCGTAGTAAATTGCATGCTGGATTAAATAAACGTGAGTAATGAAGAAAGTACGAAATGATTCTTCAGACATGCTATTTGCTGACTCGTTTCGTAGAAATCGCTGACCGATAAGAAGGGCATAAATATTATTCTTATTGGCGATCTCTAGAGTGTTTAAGAGAGGTTTGAAGGCATGTGTTAACAAGAGAGTGAAATTTTCAAATGCCCGTGTATCAACGAAGGTAACTCAGCCAACTTGGTGATCGAAATACGCAACTGAGCGCGAACATGCAACCTCCACGTTTTAGAACGAGGAAAATGATAGAAATTCTACTCATTTCTAGGAAAGCTATTAAAGGATGACTGCTCTAAGTGTTTCTTTGAATTGCTTTTCCAGTCATCATGCAAAGAGCTATCGCGTGCTTCGCGGAAAGACATGATGAACTAGGATTCTTGGAAAAAAATACACTTTACTTTTCAAAGGTACCTTCACTTCAGTTAATCTCACCTTCAATTTATAGATTCAAGACAGTGCCATAAAAAATACTCTTTTTGTAGATAATACATTGTAGAGTTTATTAATATAGGGGGGAGTGAAGTAAAAACTGGTGAATGCTTGTTCAGACAATTTAAAGGCTCATTTCATAGAAATCACTGGCTGAAAAGAAGGGGGAAAACATTACTTTGATTAGCGATCCCTCGAGTGCTTAAAGCAAAGTCCAAAGAAACATGTTTCCAAGAAAGTGAAATTTTAAAATGATGGATCAACAAAAGTATCTCAGACAACTTTGTACACGGAATAAGCAAGTGAGCGAGTTAGGTAAACATGGAACCTTAACATTCAAGGACGACGAAACGTTTTACTTGATCGCTTTACGATTCTTGGAAAAAGAGATACTTTACTCTTTCCAAAGGTACCATTATTTCGCTAAATTTCACTTAAATGTAAAGGTGCAAGACAGTGCCATTAAAAACTCTTTTAAGATAACAAATTACATGCTGAATTGAAATAATGGCTTAATCAAGTAAAAGCGTGTGGACGTTTGTGTCAAATATGCGATTTTGAGACTCGTTTCCTAGAAATAACTGACTGAAAATTACTCCAATTTGCGATCTCGCCAGTGCTTTAACAAAATTCTGAAGGAATATCTGAACAAGAAAGTGAAATTTTGAAATGCCAGTGGATCAATGAAAGTAACTCTGCCAACTTTGTGAATGATATACGCCACCGAGTGAGTTAGGGAAACATGCAACCTCAACGCTCCAGGCGACGAACATTCTACATACTCCGTTAAAGAAGTGTTAAGACTCGAAAGAAAGATTAGAAACGAAGCCATCGCAAATATCGAAATCAATGCACAGGCCTAAAATAAGCCAATAGCATTAATGAAGTAATATCACATCGACAAACTGGACTGTAAGGTATGGTTTAGTTGTTTGCGTGCAATTGATAGCATCTGTTTAAATTACCTGCCCATCTGCGACTGCTTTGCACCCGAAACACAAAACAACGATAATATATCTGAAAATTGATTGCAAAGGTGAATTGACTTACCAAAAGCAAATAAAATGCTGAAGCAAATCATCTTTATCCTGTTCGTTGTGGAATTGATCTCCGCTCAGACTCCGTTCTATTAGGGTACCACCCTATTTAAGCGTAGGTTGAGTCCAATTGGTTGAAATTCTAGTAATTTGGATCCTTGTGTCATGCGCAAAGGTTTCTGGAATCACGAGGTGGGAAACATTCTAAGTATCTGGCGAAGGGTTGTTTTGACGTTCGAGGAAACGATTTTGGCGAGAGGTCAATTATTATTTTGCCGCGGTTTTATCAGAAATGGATTTTGGCAATGTTCATCCGAGGAAGAGTAGGATTTTGTCTGAATAACTATGAAATTGGCTATAAAATATACCGGTAAAGTTCTCTCCTTTCGTAAGCTAAGGTTTATTAATTGTGAAATCTTCATCGATTAATGCTCTCGAAATATTACAAGAAAATAGTGCAAAATATTCACGAATAATTTCAAGAGGCCTCAAAATAAGCTGACGACAACCCTAATAAACCTGAAAAGGACGTTTCTCTCTTGCATTGAGAAGGATCCGCAATCGCGACAAGAAAAAAAGGAGGAAAACAAAACAAGGTGAAAATATTAAAGGAGAACCATTTAAAACAAAGGGCATACTTGCCCCTCGAAACTCATTACAAGAGAGCTAGCTGGAGAAATGTTTTAAGGTTTAAACGAAAAAAAGCCCTAAAAGGAAAGCTCGAACGAGGACTGATGATAAATAGGACGAGGAGGTTTATCTAAGAGAGGGGGAAATCCGAGATTCAGTAGAAGATGTTGCTCAAGGGTTGTTAGAGGAAGGCGTCCAAGGTTGTATTTCTGTAACAAAAAGAGGCTTAATTTTTGAGTATCTGTGCAAGGCCTCATTCCTTCAACTAGTCTTGGCTGGTCAGGTTCAAACATCGGGATGAACTAAGGAAACAGCCGAGCCTTTGCCTTTTTAAAAGCTGATTGCTACATCAACATGATTGTTTCCCTATAAGTCATTTTTTGCTACAACTTATTTGGCTTTAAATTACTTGGTTAAAGCGCAGCTAGTCCGCGTGAGTCACAGCACTGACCATCATTACTATTGGCTTCGGCAAAGGAAAGTGGACATATATTGACTACAGGAGGCACTTCAAATCTTTTTTTTTGAAGGCTACCCAAATTGTTCGCCATGTAAATATACTCTTAACTATAGTATTTTAGCAATAAAGTTTTTCATATATAAATGTAAAATGCAATGAGGGAACCTCAATTGAACTGGAGTACAAAGCTACCTTAAGTTTCATTATGATATTAACAAATTGCATGTGCTTTTTCCTACCAAGAAAAAATTCTTAGAAAAATTTCCGACCGCCGCCGGTCAATCAGAAATTTGAGAACGGTGACCAGCAGTTAACCTCACGCAAAGTGTTAACATCCATAGCTCTATATTTTGAGCCCAGCGAAAGCCGAGCGTTAGAAAAGCGATTTATGAATGTCCTTGGGAACGCTTAGCAGTTCCTCTACTCATAGACATATAAAAGTTTGAATTGTCTAGATTCCCTTTATTTATCATTTTTTTCTTTTTTTTTTTTTTTTGTTTTTGATTTCCGATCGTTACGTGAGAATCTTGACCGGCTGCCCGTCATTTAGCCATAGCCGCTTCCGGAATGCAAACACCTAAAGCTCTCGCCTAAAAACCGATTCAAACGTTCAGTTTTTTTTGTTTTGCTTTTTTTTTTTTTCAGTCCACACAGTGTTTTTTGTACGGCTCTTGTCATGCCGATGTCTAGATCTATAAACAGTATTCAGGCCACAATCATGCAGAATTCCGGCTCTGTTCGGCTTTAGATCTTTATTCTGGTATTCACCTCCACCAGCCGAAGAGAGACAAAAATTGCATATCAAGAGTTTAATTTCTCGCCTAGTTTTAGTCGATTGACAGAGATAAACTAATCGTTGGTTTCCGTGTGGCATATACTAGATAATTATTCACCTCAGCGTCGGTGAAAGAACTGAATATTTGCCTCCACTTAGGTACTTTATAGAGAACGTTGATAGTAACTTATCACAGCTTCAATGCTCTAAACACTTCTGACATTCGAGAGGTGAGATACAGTCTATCTATGTCTGTGCTTGCTTTCGACTCTTTATCGTCTGTAGGAAGTGACGTGTATCATCCATATCTCTAGTTTAGATCTTTAGAGCCATGGTGTAAGGAAAAAAATTTGTTTTGTAAATTATTGAATATCCTTCATTTTTCTATCGCCCCTGTCGTACATGGCTAAGCAGTAGAGCAAATAACCTAGTTTCATCTTCTTCGTCTGGACCATTGGATCCAACTGATTCCTTGTATCTCACGAATGTGGGATATTTAAGGAACCTTTCTTTGACATCAGAAAATCTGAAACTCAATTTCTTTGTCAGACGTAACTGAATTCCAAGTAATAGAACTCTGAATATCGCCATCTGAAGGCTTAAAATAATCACACTCGAACCTCAATCCGCACTGTAGCTACCAAAGTTTGCATTTCTCTTTATTGTCAAATAACTGCGAAGTGATTTTTATTGTGTGTTTCTTTCCATTGAACAACTATGGTGATGTTCTGTTTCCATCCATTCAGTTCGCGTTTTTGCGTGAGTATATGTAAGAATTAAATAACTCCGGTAGCGATGTGTTCTCGCCAGAATGCTTGTTATTTCTTTAGATATTTCTCAGTTAATTTTAGTTGAGTAAGTCGTCTCGTTAGTTTTTGCTAGCGTCGTGTTGCTTTTGAGTTTTATTGCGGGACCCTTGGTACGCTACAAGTTCGTTCTATTTCATGTACTGCTTTGTCCGTTATTCTTATTGAAGTTATATTTGAACTTAGATATTTATATTTCAAATCATTAGTTTTCAGTAGAATGACATCTACACATCTTTTCATCTAAATATTCGTCTATTTCGCAAATAGATTAAATGTGCATTAATGTTTTCCGAGTGTGATAATGTGGTCTGCGTGACAGGTTTTATGGACGATACTGTCTCGATTTGGCCCCACACACATTGACTCAGTTTTCTCCAGTCTCTTCGACGCGTAAAAGGGATCACAGTCAGGCGTCGTATTCCGGCTCTATTAGGCTCCAGAATAAAGAACTTTCCCATCGCCATTTTTCGGTCTATCGACGGAAATTAACTAATTTGGTTTCTCTGTGTTATATACCAATAATTATTTACCTAAGTGTTGATGAAAGAAGTGGATATTTACCTCCATTACAGTGAACAATTGTTAACCACTCACCGGTCCTGTGCAGAGCAAGTAGTTCATTGACCATACGGTCTCGATTTTCCTCCGCACATATTGGCTCGGTTTTCCCTTAATTTCTTCGACGCGAAAAAGGGATCCTCTTCGTGTTATTGTCACCTTCGAGTAATATTTTAGCAGATAAGCCACAATTGGCTCATCGTTGTTTGTAATAATGATGTTTGGTGCCTCTTCGTGAGCACTGCACACGCGATGACCTTTGTTGAACGAAAATTCCTCCTTCAATTGAAATATTATGAAGCCACTACTTTCGTAGAATCTTATTTCCTGGGAAGCTATCAATGGGAAACTACTCTTTATATTTCTTTGAATTGTTTTGCATTCATCTGCGAAGAGCTATCGCACACTTCGCAGAAAGAGATGACGCTTCTGGATTCTTAGAAAGAAGACACTCTAAGCTTTTCACAGGTACTTTACTTCAGTTAATTTTACCAACAGTTGATAGATACAAGACGGTGTGCAATTAAAACACTCTTTTTTGAAGCTAATAACTTGCATGCTGCATTGAATAAAGGTGAGTGAGGTAAAACGTGAAAAATAATTGTCCAGACATGCGACTTTTAAGACTCGCTTCCTAAAATCACCAACCGAAAGAAAGAAATTATATTTTTCTAATTTGCGAGCTCTCAGTGCTTTAAGAAAGGTCTGAAGAAATATGTCAATAAGAAAGTGAAATCTCGAAATGGCGGTGGATCAACAAATGCAACTCAATCACACTCTGTGGTCGAAATATGCAGCCCTCGACGCTTCAGGATGACGAATATATGCACATTCTGCTTATTTTCAGGGAAACTATCAAGGAAAACTGCGTTCAGTGTATGTTTTTTAGAATTGTTTTTGCAGTCATCAAGCAAAGAGCTATGGCATACTTCGCGGAAAGACATGACGCTTTAGGATTCTTGGGGAAAAAAATACTCTAAGCCTTCAAAGGTTACCTTTCCTCAGTTTGATTTCGCCTACAATGGTAAATCTAAGACAGTGGCATCAAACCATTCTTTTCTTAGATAATAAATTGCATGCTGAATTAAAATAAACGGCTTAATTGAAGTGAAAACGTCCGACATTATTGTCCAGACATGCGACTTTAGGAATCGTTTCCGAGAAATCGCCAACCAAAAACAAGGGGGAAAATACTATCCGATTTGCGATCTTTCGAGCGCTTTAAGAAGGCCTGAAGAAATATGTTGACCACAAAATACCAGTGGATCAACGAAAGTAGCTTAGTCCACTTTGTGAACGAAATACGCAACTGAGCGAGTTGGCAGACATGCGACCTCGATGGGCCGTGGCGACGAACATTATACATAAAATCTGCTAAAGAAAAGAAACCATGGAAAACATCAACATCATCAAAAGACTGGAGAGAAGTTGTTTCATTAGTTTTGGCAGCGCCGTGTTGCTCTTTGTTTTACTGCTGGACCTTGTTATAAGTTCGTTTCTATTTCATGTACTGCTTTGTCGTTATTCTTATTATAGACCTTATTATTTTTTTTTTTTCAGGCCTTATTTCTCAACTGCTTAAGTTGAGTATATACTGCGATGATCTTCATTTGCTTAAAATGTATTTTCCGCAGTACAAATATATGACTTTCATGTATTCTTATCACACCTTCTCCTTCTACGGTATATAACGAAACTCACAATTGACCAGCTCCCAGTTGGCTTGATAGCTCAGTTGGTTAGAGCGCTGCACCGGTATCGCAGAGGTCATGGGTTCGATTCCCGTTCAGAAACTTATTTCTCAACTGCTTAAGTTGAGTATATACTGCGATGATCTTCATTTGCTTAAAATGTATTTTCCGCAGTACAAATATATGACTTTCATGTATTCTTATCACACCTTCTCCATCTACGGGTATATAAAGCCTCACAATTGACCAGCTCCCAGTTGGCTTGATAGCTCAGGTGGTTAGAGCGCTGCACCGTATCGCAGAGGTCATGAGTTCGATTCCCGTTGAGGCCTGAATTTTTTTTTTTCAGGCCTTATTTCTCAACTGCTTAAGTTGAGTATATACTGCGATGATCTTCATTTGCTTAAAACGTTATTCTTATTGTTGTTATATTTGAACTTAGATATTTATATTTCAAATAATTTATTTTAAGTCTAATCACATCTACACATCTTTATATCTAAATATCGTCTATCTGGCAAATAGATTAAATGTGCATTCATTTTGTGGCGCTAAACGTGTAGTATTTATCAACAACATCAGATCACGAAATTCAAGTGTTGCAATTTGTTTTCTGACCGTCATAATTTGGTCTGCGTGACAGGGTTCATTGACAATTCCGTCTCGATTTTCCTTCGCACAGGTCAGCTCAGTTTTTCTCAATCTCTTCGACGCGAAAAGAGATTGCAGTCAGGCCGGATTACGGTCCACGTCAAGAGTTTAATTTCCCACCATTGTTCGGTCCATCGATTGACATTAGCTAACTTCTCTTTCGTATATACTAAATAATTATTTACCGCAGTGTTGGTGAAAGTAGCGGATATTTCCCTCCAATAAAGTGAAAAATTGTTAACCACTCACCGGTTTGTGCAGAGCAAGTAGTTAATTGACCATACCGTCTCGATTTGCCTCCACATGTATTGGTTTGGTTTTTTAAGAGTAAGATTTTTGCCACAGCTGGCTCGTTGTTTTAGTATGATTGTGCCCTTTTGAAGTGAGCATTGCACACCCGATGATCTTTTGTTGAACGAAAAGTCCTTCTTCAGTTTAAATATTATGAAGCCACTACTTTCATAGAATCTTATTTCCTAAGAAGCTATTAAAGGGAAACTGCTCTTTATGTTTCTTTGAATTTTTTAGCAGTCATCATGCCAAGGGCTATCGCGCACTTCGCGGAAACAGATGAAGCTTTAGGATTCTTAGAAAAAATTACTCTATGCTCTCCAGAGTTACCTTTACTTCAGTTAAGTTTTTCCTACAGCTAAAAGGTCCAAGACAGTTCATTAAAACATTCTTTTCAGTTGCAGGTAATAGATTGCATGCTGGATTAAATAAACGTGAGTGAAGTAAAACGTGAGAAATGATATTCCAGACGTGGAGATTTTTTTTTCACTCGTTTCTTAGGAATCGCTGACCTTGTACTCAGAAATATAAATATATATATATATATATATATATATTTATATTTCATATTATCTACTTTCAGTCAAATCGCATCTACACATCTTTATATCTAAACATTCGACTTTCTGGCGAATAGATTAAATGTGCATTTATATTGTGGCGTTTTTAAAAGTGCAGTATTTATCTACATGCAACAACATGAGATCAGGAAATTCAAGTGTGACAATTTGGTCTGCGTGACAGAGTCCATTGACGACAGTCTCGATTTTCCTCTGCACAGATTGGCTCGGTTTTTCTCAATATCTTCGACGCGAAAATGTGATCCTCTTCGTGTAATTGTCACATAGATTTTGCATAGAATCCATCGTTAGCTCGTTGTTTTGGTATGATTTGTGCCCTTTCGAAGTGAGCATTGCACACGCGGACCCTTTGTTAAACGAAAATTTCTCCTTGAAATATTATAAAGCCACTACTTTCGTAGAATCTTCTTTGCTGGGAAACTGCTCTTTATGTTTCTCTGGATTGTTTTCATCATGCAAAGAGCTATCACGCACCTTAGAATTCTTGGAAAAAGAAATACACTTTGCTTTCTGGAGGTACCTTTACTTCAGTTAATTTTACCTACAGTTCGTAGATCCAAGACAGTCACGGTGTCATTAAAACACTCTTTTTCGAAGCTGATAAAAATCATGCTGGATTAAATAAACGGGAGTGAAGTAAAACATGAGCTTGAGAAACGATTTTTCAGAGATGCAATTTTTTTCACTCGTTTCTTAGAAATCGTTGACCGAAAAGAAAGGTGGAAATATTACTCTAATTCGCGGTCTCTCGAGTGCTTCAAGTCGGAACGTCTGAAGAATTAGGTTAACAAAAGAGTGATTTTAATTTTCATGCAGACATGCGATTTTAAGACTTGTTTCTTAGAAATTACTGAAGGGGGAAATTTTTGCTTCGATTTGCAAGCTCTCGAGTGTTTCAATAGATGACTTTTGGTCGTCTTTTGGTTGTACTAACTGAGATCTTAGCGTAGTCTCCGACTTGAAAACAACGTGCGACGAGACCTTTGGCGCGCTCGTAAAGGCACTTGACAATACCGCGTTTTACTGATCGAGGGTGGTGTGAATCGTACGCTAAGTATTGATCGGTGTGCGTGGGCTTCCTGTATACGCTGGTGGCGAGTTGGCCGTCTGGTTCTCTTAAAATTGTGGTGTCAGACTTGCCTTCATTGATCGTGACCCTTAGTACTACACGCGCAGAGTCAAAGAGGCAGTTCATATAAGACTTCACCCTAACGACATCAACATCATCACACATGATTACATCGTGAGACAAACGAAAAAACTTAGCTTTTATTGTTATTCACCAAGATGAATAACCACAACCTTTTTTACGAAATAATCTTAGATATTTGTCATGCTATAACCCCGACCTATAAATGACGATGTGTTCCTTGAAGAACGAAAGAAAACGAACCAATACAAAAACAAAAAAGTATCGCAAACAATTTATTGAAACACGCCTCTTACAAGTGTCGAATGTCATTTTAAATTTTCTAAGTCCAGAAACTCTTCTGTAACTCAAGACAAACAAGGGGCTAAAGCCTTCTAAACTTTAACATTTAACTAACAAACATCATCATCAAATATTTCATCCTCAAATATTTCAATGCATCACCGTTCTTATCCTGCACGCCATCGCACTGATCATTTCCGGTGGCCCCAAGATCCCGATTGTTTGCGCAGAAAGGACTGTAGTCGCTGTAAGCCAATTCTAGCGCTTCCTTGGCCGGGGCGGCGAAGTTGCAGTCAGAATCTATCAGGTTCTTTAAACACCTCTTTACTTTTGCATTTTCCCTGGAAGAAAAAAATTCACAACGTTCATTAAAAAATAAAATAAGATAAATAAATAAATAAATAATGATAGTTCTCTAAAGAGCACAATGGTGCTATACCGTTTGGTGCGCTGGCGCCTTAATATAAAGAAAAGTTTTCACTGGGTCTCGTCTGAGTAATTGTATCGTGTCCCTAAGCATGCTGAAGGAGACACTATAAGAAAAACCAACAGAGAGTTAAATATGCAATGATTGACATTTATAAATGCAGGGTCAGGGGCATATTTGGGACGGGGGGATGGGGGCGGGGGGGGGGGGGTTGGGGTGCCCACACCCATAGTGCCCCCACCTCTTTTAAAGCCTTTTTTCACATTAAACGAATCTTATCAACGACATCTCTGACTTTACTTTCTCGCAGTGAATCTCCCATACAGACCATCATCACGTCGACAACACAATTCTTCAGTTCGGCTAAGCTCCACACTGTAATACGAAGAAGATAAAAATTATCATGGTCAAGCAGTCGAACCAAATTGCGATGTTTTGATGTATCAATACGTGGGGCAGTACACTGACCTTTATTTAAAAAAATAAAAGAAAAACAGCTAAAGATAAAAGAAAAACTAACAAAAGGCAATAACCAACTAAAAGAAATCAGGATGGGGAAGGAATGGGCAATTAGAAACTACAGAAGCAAATGCGACCTAGCTATGAAGTTCTGTAAATGAATGACAGCAACAGCAAATATGAGGAAAATTCTACTCGTAGCCTAACAGATTTGTAGCAAACAGTATTTGGTATACTTATGTCCTTAAGAACGATCGCTCTTCAAATGTACTTACCCACAATTTGCCTTTGGGTCTTTTGGAAAATTTTAAGAAAAGCAGTACTGCATTTACGAGCACTGCAGTAGTACTCCATGAAAGTACAAGAGCCCACGCTAGGAAACGGAAACTGCAACTTAAGTGATGAGGATTTCTCAACCAAATCTTCTTGCCAAATTTAAGTCGGTTAGCCTGATCTAAATTCTCGGGTGAAATAACTCTAATTCCGGGCGACAAAACTACAGGAGAGATAACTTTAGGGCGACTTGACTGGTTCAGTTAACTGAATTAACAATACTGACTCAGTTCTCCTCTGCACAGATTGGCTCGTTTCCCTCTTTCTCTTCGAGTTTTCTCTCCCCTTCATGGTGAACAAGGGATCTTGTCACTTTAGTAAGAGACTTTTACCGAGAAAATACAATTGGCACGTTGTTTCAGAACGATTTAATGCCCCTTTCGGAGTGAGCACTGCATTTATTGACCCTTCGTTGGACAAGAATCTTCCCTGAAAAATTATGAAGGCACTTATTTTGTAGATTCTTACTTCCTGAGAGGCCGATAAAGGAAAATTTCAGTTTGAGTTTCTATGATTATGTTGCTGCCAGAAACAGACTGCAATGAAATCCACCACGAGGTGTATTAGAGGCCAGTTTCAGTTTTGATTCTCCACGGAAAGAAGTGACGCGCGAGGTTTCTTAGAAAAAAGATACTCTACGCTTTGCAAAGGTACCATTATTTCAGTTTCACTAACAGTTTATAGAGAAGATAGTGACATTTTGTTGATTATTTCAGTTAATTTCACCAACAATTTGTAAATCCAAGATAGTGACATTTTGTAGAAAATGAAGCACATACGTGTTTAAAATAAATTGAAGTAAAAGCGAGAGTAATGATTCTCCAAACATGCGAGTTTGAGATTCGTTCCTTCCACATCACTTACCAAAAAAAGGAGAAGAATTACTCCGACTCGCGAAATCTCGATTGGCCTAAGAAAGATCAAAGAAAGTAATCAATCTCTCTGGTGGATCAACAACATGAACTTTGCCAATATTTCGAGTGAAATGCGCAATGAGCGAGTTAGGTAAACATACAAGTTTCAGGCTTCAGGGCGATGCACATTATACTAATCTGCTTAAGAAAACTAAAAAATGAATAGAAAAACTAGAAACAAATCCATCAGAACTAATGAAATAATCTGGTCTGCGTGACAGGGTTCATTGACAGCACTGTCTCGATTTTCCTCTGCGCAGATTGGCTCGGTTTTTCTCGCTCTCGTCGACGCGAAAAAGGGATCCTCTTCGTGTTCTTGTCAACTTAGAGTAATATTTTTGCAGAGAGTCCACAGTTGACTTGTTGTTTTGTTATGATTTGTGCCCTTTCGAAGCTAGCACTGCACAAGAGATGACTTTTTCCGGTTGAACGAAAATTCCTCCTTCATTTAAAATAGTATGAAGCCACCACTTTCGTGGAATCTTATTTCCAGGGAAGCTATCAAAGGGAAACTGCTCGTTACGTTTCATTGAATGGTTTTTGCAGGCATCATGCCAAGAGCTGTCGTACACTTCGCAGAATTATTCTTTGAAAAAATAAAAATACTCTATGCTTTCCAGAGCCGGATACCTTTACTTCAGTTAATTTTACCCACGGTTCATAGATCCAAGACAGTGCCATAAAAACACTCTTTTTCGTTGCTAATAAATTGCATGCTGGATTAAATAAAGATGAGTGAGGTAAAACGTGAGAAATGATGTTCTAGGCATGCGATCTTTTTTGCTTTTGCTCGTTTCTTAGAAATCGCCAACCGTAAAGGAGGGGATAAATGTTACTCTAATTCGCGGTCTCTTGTGTGCTTTAAGAAAGGTCTGAATGTTAACAAGAAATTGAAATTTTAAAATGCTGCTGGACCAACAAATGCAACTTGATCAACTTTGTGGTCGAAATATGCAACTGAGATCTAGAGAGTTAGGTAAACATGCAACCTCGACGCTGTAGGATGTCAAACATTATACACATTATGCTTATTTCCAGGGAAGCTCTCGAAGGAAAACTGCTTTTCATGTTCCTTAACTGTTTCTGCAGTCATCAAGAAATCGCAAACCGAAAAGAAAGGAGATATTATCATTCTGATTGGCGATCTCTCGAGTGCTTTAAGAAAAGTCTGAAGAAATATGTTAACAAGAAAGTGAAATTTCGAAATGCCAGTGAATCGACAAAAGTTACTTAGCCAACTTTGTAAACGAAATACGCATTTGAGTGAGTTTGGTAGACATGCAACCGCAATACTCCCGTGGCAACGAACGTTATGGATAATCTGCCTGCGAAAACTTGACACTCAATGAAAGTTCTAGAAACGAAGTCATCGAATTATAAAAATCATTGGTAAGACTGGAGAGAAGCCAGCCGACACTTACATACAGATATGAAACAAATATCACATCGACAAATTGGTTAGAAAACCATTGTCTACTTCTTTACAGCTCCACTCAGACTGGCCATCTAACGAGAGTCCCACCACTGTATGCATATATAGTTAAGCTGTAAGAACGAGTATCAAGCTCTTTTGGTCCGCACGCCTCCCTTTCCCTACCCCCCTCCAATTAAAGATTTAAAATGCATACGAGCGGTTGCTAATAGCAGGTAAAGTGCTGTGAGGGGACGAAAGAAATATAAAAGCAAAAAAAAAAAGTCAACTCATTTCTTTTTTAATTTCAGGTTCTCTAAGTTACATCGCTAACGATTTGTCATGTACATCAAAGCAAAATAAAACATTGATAGTAAAGGTAAATAGCCTCTACGATGTTGAAGGTATTTTTATTTTCTTTTGTTCTGGATTTTGATCATTGTGTGAACACTAAGAACGAAATTTAAATTATTATACTAATATTGCTAACCATATTAGCTAATTTAACAGGAAGTAGAAATTGGTAAGAGCTATACGACGGTAATTTAATATATCTGTGATTTGTTCGTCTTATAACTAACGTTTCTTGGAGAGAACAAGAACAAATGAGGAAATCACTAGTTAATTTTAGAAGCTATGTATCACATTCAAAACTGTAAATGTTCGTGACCTTGTTGAATAGTTCCAGCGATTGATAGAATTGCATTTGGCATGATAGGTCAGTTTAAAAAGAGCAATAAAAACTTGCCCGCTGGTCGACTATTGAACCCTCGAGAGCTTGATGGCAGGAACATCGGACTACCCACTCAGGAATACAAAATAATACGGGTGAACTGGTAGAGAAATCTAACGAAATTCGAGGTGGGTGTGGGAAAGGAAGAGAGAGTTTACCATGACGGACTCCAATCTTAACTGGGTGAGAAGCAATACTTATGAAAACTTAATGATAACAGTTAAAGGATGGGAAGAGGGGAAGAACGGGATTATGTTGAAGATAAAGTTGTGGTGCAACATTTAATTTGTGTAAAAAAAACTGTGTATTTTACCCGGTTTGAAAGGTATTCTCTCTTTTGCCTAGTTGGTGTGAAGTTGGGTTCAGCATTAATCACTCCTCCTGTTTACCACCATCACCCCCACCCTCCCCCCCTTGCCCATTTCACTCCATTTCCAGTCAAAGAACTAAAAGCCATGTTCATTCAACTTACGAGCAAAGAGTGGGATCTGCTCTGTCCTTGATAAATTTTTGTCGAAAGGATCGCATGCAATTTTGCGAATCATTGTTATATGATGCGGAACAAAGGTTACTGCCTGGTGACAAAGTGGGGAGTTCCATATAACTTTGGCCACAATATTCTTCTTTCTTAAAGCTGGCGTCAACGATCCCTTTGATTTGGCTTTCGGTCAGTCGGTCTTTCCAACAAAACTTAATCAGGTCGCCAATACAATCTTTCATTTTGGTGAACACCGCGCTGTAGGGACAAGACAGAAAACATCATGATCAAAATTCGAGCCGCGATGTTTTGATGTATTTTTTGCAGCGCGGAAAAATGCCTCCTCTTCCAAAGAAAAATGAAAGAAAGAAAGAAAGAAGAAAGAAAGAAAGCAAGAAAGAAAGCAAGAAAGAAAGAAAGAACGAAAGAACAAAAGAAAGAAAGAAAGAACAAAAGAGAGAAAGAAATAACGAAAGAAAGAAAGAAAGAATGAAAGAAAGAAAGGAAGAAAGAGAGAAAGAGAGAGAGAGAGAGAGAGAGAGAGAGAGAGAGAGAGAGAGAGAGAGAGAGAGAGAGAGAGAGAGAGAGAGAGAGAGAGGGAGAGAGAGAGAGAGAAACAGCTAGGTGAAAAGAAAAAAAAGGAAAACTTAATAGAGACAATGACTAACCAAAAGAAATCGGGATGACTGAGGATAGAGAAGAGTTAAGCCATGGATATAACAAACTACAGAAAAGAATTAAACCTGAAAAATGCTACTCCTTCCTCCACAGATTTGTTGCAACACCTGTTTGGTATTCCGCATACAAACACCTTTAGAACCCGCCACTCTTTATATCCACTTACCTACAATCTGCCTTTGGGTCTCTCTGAAATGCTTTAAAAAAAAGCAGTATTGCATTTACGAGCACTGCAGTAGTATTCCATGAAAGAACATGAGCCCAAACTTACGTTAGAAAAGGTGGCATCGCTTCCGACAAGGAAAACTGTTTAAAATTAAATACAAAACAAACCAAGAGGTGAATAAAAATTGAAAGACATCAACAGTTGACTACTTATTAACCAGAGTGATGTTTATCAGTAAGCAGCGAAGTCGAAACAGCTATGCCGTCTGAGATTTTCCCATGACAGCCGGCTGGGCGAGTTCTTGAATATATTGTTCACGCAAATATATTGTTTATAAGAAATAGGACGAAATGTATGATATTTGAACATTAGAGGACTTTTCCGTGTTTACATAAGCTCAGCTCGTTAGAGTTAGGGAGCTGGGAGAATTCAAGAAATTTATGCAAACCCTATACTGTTGCAACGTCTTTGAGCAGCTTCCTAGTTTCCAATATCCGCGCAACATTTACATATTGAATAAGCTTCGCGCCAATTGGTCAAATTTTCCTATTGTGTTGGTATGTCGTTTCATATAAGTATCTTAACTGTCAGGCATGTTCTTACTGTCTTTTCTTTGTTCGATTTTCATTTCCTTGTTATCGTTGTACATTGCTGTTATTCAAGTCAGTTCTTCATACATTTCAGACACCACTGGCTGTTGGTCAGAGAAAGCATTACCACTATGTAAACTCCATGCAGTGGTCTTTTACATTTCAAAACCCCACAAATAATTCCTAGTAGGATTTACAACCCTAAATCGAACAGAAACTTTTGTATGGGATCCAGATAAATGACAAGTGGTCCAGATGTTTGCAGCCGGTTGGAATTTAACTGAGATTCCAGTATGTGCTGCCAAAAATGGGATGCAGCTCCCAGCAAAACCTCCTTTTGTTGACTTACAGCTACTATAAAAGTTACTTTTTGTGCCCTAACTTATTCACTGTTTTTACTGTTTCATGTCTGGTCTCTCTCAGGGCATTTGCAACCTCCCCCCCCCCCCCCCCCCAAAAAAAAAAAATGAATGAATAAATAAATATCCTCCGCACTTAAATGCTTTGTTGAGAGGGTGTTTTTTTTTTCCATGATATTTCATTGTTATATTTTAACGCCACCACTTGTCACAGAAACTGCTAGGTAAAGTGATCGTTCAGATGCAATGGTATGAAATCGAATCTACCAAAGGTTGTGACTGATTTGCTCGTCGTTCAAGCTGTCCTAATTTTTTTCACTTCTTTCAATACCTGTCAAACTTTGAGTTTCATTGGCAAATTAGCACCTGAGTGTTTGGCTTGCCTATGGACATGTTAAAATTTTTGAGAAATCGTTAAAACAAAATGCGCAGTAAATTCATATATAGTACCTTTAACAACAAAATGCTTCGATGAAAGTAGATCATTTAAATTACTTATTTTCAGAGACAAAAACGATAGTTACGTCTAGAGTTTCAATTAGAAGTCAAGGTAAAAATTGCTGAATTTTTCGCTTTTGAGTGAAACGGATCGTATTTCACAGTAAAATTCCAAATATTTCTAGTGCACGAAGTGATCTCATGTTTACATGAATAATTAATTAGACGAGAAATATTTCTCGACAAAAGCTGGATTCAAAACAGTTTTTTATTTGCCGTTAAAAGCAAAAAAAAGTACAAACTTTGTTCAGTTTAAGAAACCCGCGCTGTAGATTTCACAGTCTTCTACCTCTCTGACACATCATTACTTTAATGCAGTATTTGTCGGGCCTTGGAAGCGTCAAATTGTCACATGAAGACTGAAACTTCGGTTTTCACTCCGAGCCATAATTCACATCACTTCGGTGAATCGAAGTGTCGTTTAACTCGGAAGCTTATTCTGTCGCTTTAAAGACTTTGATATCCATTATTTTCTACGCAGAGTATTCTGTAGCATTGTTACTTTTCATTTTGAGCTCCAGAAGGTCTAACTCGATCAGAAAAAAAAAAAACCGAAAATACGACTTGAAATTATTTAAAGTCGGCCGCGAGGATGCTATTCCTGGCATTCCTCATCAAATTATGTGCTAACCTAACTGGAACGAAGATCGGTCGGAACATCGCCGAGTGCAAGCGAAAATTCCTGAATGCGTAAAGCAGTTTTTTTTTGGTTCAACTTGTTACCCATCAGAATAATTGTCTACTGAGTTATGCTATTGTTTACTTTTCGATGACTATAATGTCCATTGCTTTCTAAAGCAGTAGACATAACAAATTCACTCGTCACGTAGGCCAGCGCGTGACGTATCTAAAGGAGAAATCTTCAAATCTCAATTCACGGGTCACGTTTATCTCAGGGTTATTGAAGAGGCAAATCACGCCTCATGCTGGTTTACAATTTCACAAATCACGCCTTTTTGTGTCGTTTCATTTTAGTGCTGCGGATGACGCTTTTAAAGTTACTGATCGACCGGTCATCTAAAGGATACGTTTGAATATTGAAACCCTATGCATGAGGTAGCGCCAAGGAGCCTTTGACTACCTCATGGTATGACGCCAGTAACACAACAGTCAAACCTGTTTTTAGCGGCACCGTATTAAGCGGTCACTCTTTATGAAGCGGTTGGTTGTCACTGAGATCCCGAAATTTATCTGACTTTCGAATAAACTTTGTCTTGAACTCTCATCTGCTCATTGATGTCAAGGGTACGTCACGCAATTTTGAGAGGAGATGGCAAAGTCTCACGTTACTGTACATCTGCTTTTTAGTGGAGCTCTTCACAATCGTATCGCAGTTTCGGATTCTTAAAAATGGCCGCACTTTTCATAGAATTTTCGAATGCATAAGCTTTTTCAACAACTCTGATATAAAGTTCATTTTCATTCTGAGAACTCAATAACCCACGGAAAGCTTGTTGTGTGATTATCTCATGTTATTCAAGTAACAGCAGGTTTCCTGGGCACAGTAATATTTAAAACTTAACTTGTCTGGCTCGCCGCAGTGTCTTGTTAGGCTCTGAAAGCAAGCCCATTGATAGCTTCATGTCAGCTTATAAATGTGCAAAGGTATTCCGCGCTGTTTGGCTCTTATTCATCTCCTTTTATAAGCTTTCTCCGGCCGATCATGACCCTGACAAGAGCGTAACGTTTGTGCGGTTCAGAAACTGCGAGCCAGACAATTTTTTTTTGTCTGGTTCTTGTAAGTCCGATGTCTGGATCTATGAATGGTATTCAGGCCGCAGTTACGCCGAATACCGGCTCTGTTAACTCCAGATCTCTATTCACCTCCTGATGCAGTCGAAGAAACAAAATTCCATGCTAAGATTTAAATTTCCCACCATTTTTCGGTCTATAGACTGAAATCAACTAAATTTGGTTTCTGTGTGGTATATACTGAATAATTATTTCATATACCTCCACTAAAGTAAAAAATTATTAACTACTCACCGGTCTGTACAAAGCAAGTAGTTTATTGACCATACTGTCTCGATTTTCCTCCGTACAGATTGGCTCGGTTTTTCTCAATCTCTTCGACAAATAAAAAAGGGATCCTCTCCGCATTATTGTCACCTTAGAGTAAGATTGTTGCAAAGAAGCCACAGTTGGCTCGTTGTTCCGGTATAATTTGTGCCCTTTCGAAGTGAGCACTGCACACGAGATGACCTTTTGTTGAACGAAAATTCCTCTCTGAAATATTATGAAGCCACTACTTTCGTAGAATCTTATTTCCTGGGAAGCTATTAAAGGAAAACTGCTCTTTATGTTTTTGCATTCATCACGCAGAGCTATCGCGCACTTCACGGAAAGAGATGGCGCTTTAAAATTCTTTGAGGTACCTTTACTTCAGTTAATTTAACCTAAAATTCATAGATCCAAGACAGTGCCATTAAAACACTTTATTTTGTTTATAATAAATTTCATGCTGGATTCAATAAACGTGAGTGAATAAGAAATAATTACGAAATGCTTCTCCAGACATGCGATTTTCTGACTCGTTTCGTGGAAATCGCTGACCGATAAGAAGGGGATAAATATCTTTAAATATCATTCTAATTGGAGATCTCTTGAGTGTTTTAAAAAAGGTTAACAAGAGAGTGAAATTTTAAAATGCCAGTGGATCAACGAAAGTAACTTAGCCAACCTTGTGATCGAAATACGCAACTGAACGCGAACATGCAACCTGCCCACGTTCTAGAACGAGAAACACGAGACAAATTCTCCTCATTTCCAACGAAGCTATTGAAGGAAAACTGCTCTGAATGGTTCTCCCTAATTGCCTTTCCAATCATCTGCGAAGAGCTATCGCGTGCTTCGGGGAAAGACATATTGAATAAGGATTCTTGAAAAAGAATACTCTATGCCTTCCCAACTTTACTACATTAATTTCACCTACAGTTTATAGATCTAAGACAGTGACATAAAAACACCCTTTTTGTAGAAAATACACTGCAGACTGGATTTAAATAGGGGGGAGTCGATTAAAATCATGTGAATGATTGTTCAGACATGCGATTTAAAAACTCGTTTCCCAGAAATCACTGATTGAAAAGAAGAGAACAAATGCTACTTCGATTGGCGATCCCTCGAGTGTCTAAAGCAAGGTCTAAATAAACACGTTTACAAGAAAGTGAAATTTGAAAATGACGGCGGATAAACAAAAGTAACTAAGACAAATTTGTACAAGGAATAAGCAAGTGAGCGAGTTAGGTAAACATGCAACCTTGACTGAAGGATGACGAACGTTTTACATATTCGCTCTACGATTCTTGGAAAAAGATACTCTACTCTTTCCAAAGGTACCATTATTTCAGTAAATTTCACCTAAAATGTAAAGATCCAAGACAGTGCCATTAAAACACTCTTTTTAGATGATGAATTGCACACTGAATTGAAATGAATGGCTTAATCAGGTAAAAACGTGGGGACGTTTGTGTCAGCTATGCAATTTTGAGATTCGTTTCTTAGAAATAACTTACCGAAAATTACTCTAAATTGCGATCTCTCTAGTGCTTTAAAAAAATTTCTGGAGGAATATTTTAACAAGAAAGTGAAATTGCCAGTGGATCAACGAAAGTAACCCTGCCAACTATGTGAATGAAATACGTAACCAAGCCAGTTAAGAAAACATGCAATCTCAACGCTCTAGGGCGACGGACATTCTTCATACTATGCTACATAAGAGTTTAGACTCGATAGAAAAATTAGAAACGAAGCCATCGCAAAAATCGATATCATCGTACAGACTGAAAATAAGCCAATAGCACTAATGGAGAAATATTACATTGACAAACTCGACTGTAAACCATGGTTTATTTGTTTGCATGCACTGATAACCTCTGTTTAAAGTATATACCCCTCTGCAAATGCTTTGCACCCGAAACGCAAAACAACGATAATAATCTGAAATTGATTGCAAAGGTGAATTGACTTACCAAAGGCAAATAAAATGCTGAAGCAAATCATTTTCATCCTGTTCGTTGTGGACTTGATCTCCGCTCAGACTGAGTTCTGTTAAGAGTACTACCCAATTTAAGCGTCGGGTTAAGTCAAATGTTTGAAATGCTACTAATTGGATCTTTGTGTCATGCGCAAAGGTTTCTGGAACTGTGGGATGGCAAACATTTCAAGTATATGGCGGAGGGTTGTTTTGACGTCCGTGGTAACGATTTTGACGAGAGGTCAATGATTTTTCGCCGCGGTTTTATCAGAAAAGGATTTTGTCTGAATAACTATGAAATTGGTCATAAAATATACTAATGATCTTCTCTCCTTGCGTTAGCTAAGGTCTATTAATTGTGAAATCGTCATCGATTAGTGCTCTCGAAATATTACAAGAAAACATCACAAAATATTCACGAAGAATTTCAAGAGGCCTCAAATAGGCTGTCGACAACCCTAATACACCTGAAAAGGAAGTTTCGCTCTCGCATCAGTTGAGATGGATCCGCAATCGCGCATCAAAAAAAAAAAAAAACCAGGAAAACAAAAAAAAAACGTGAAAATATTAAAGCTAAACCGTTTAAATCAAAGGGCATACTTGCCCTTTAAAAAAGTCATTACAGGAGAGCTAGCTGGCGAGGTGTTTTAAGGTTTAAAGGAAAAAAAAGCCCTAAAGGGTAAAGCTCGGACGAGGACTGCTGATAAATCGGACGAGGAGGCTATCCAAGAGAGGGGGAAATCCGAGATTCAGTGGAGGATGTTCCTCAAGTGTCGGTATAGAAAGGCGTCCATGGTTCTATTTCAGTAACAAAAAGAGGATTAATTTTTTAGTATCTGCGGAAAGCCTCATACCTTCAACTAGTCGTGGCTGGTCAGGTTCAAACATTGGGATGAACTAAGGAAACAGCTAAGTCTCTAAAAGCTGTTTTTTTAGATCGACATAATTGTTTCGCTATAAGTCATTTTGCTATGAATTTTTTCGCTTTAAATAACTTGGTTAAAGCGAATCTAGTCCTCGTGAGTCGCAACACTGAACATTGATACTATTGGCTTCGGCAAAGGAAAGTGGACATACATTAACCGCAGGAGGAACTTCAAATCTGTTCCCTTGGAGGCTACCCAAACTGTTCGCAATGTAAATATTCTTTTAACTATAGCATTTTAGTAGTCAAGTTCTTAATGTATAAATGCAAAATGCAAGGACGGAACCTCGATTTAACTGGAGTACAAAGCTACCTAAAGGTTCACTATGTTATTATAAAATTGGCATATGCTTTTTCCTATCAGGAAAAAAATCTTAGAAAAAATTCCGACCGCCGGTCAATTAGAAATTTGAGAACCGTGACTAGCAGTCAACCTCACGCAAAGTGTCAATATCCATGGGTATATTCTGAGTCCAGCGAAAACGGAGCGTTAGACAAGCGATTTATGAATGTCCTCGGGAAACGCTTAGCAGTTCCGATCGTCTACTCGTAGATGTATAAAAGTTTGAACTGTCTAGATTCTCCCGATTTGTCATTTTTTTTTTCCCGACCGTTACATGATTATCTTGGCCGGCTGCCCGTTATTCAGCTATAGACGCTTACGATATGCATACACTTAAAGCTCTCGCACAAAAACCGATTCAAATGTTAGTTTTTTGTTTTGTTTTTTGTTTTTGTCTTTTGTCTTTTGTTTTTTGTTTTTGTTTTTTTTCACAAGTCCACGCAGTGTTTTTGTACGGCTCGTGTCATGCCGATGTCTAGATCTATAAACAGTATTCAGGCCACGATCATGCAGAATTCCGGCTCTATCGGGCTTTAGATCTTCATTCGAGTATTCACCTCCATTCAGCCGAAGAGACAAAACTTACATATCAAGAGTTTAATTTCTCACCTATTTTCAGTCTATAGACAGAAATAAACTAATTGTTTAGTTAGTAATCTGACCAATGACTATAACAGTTCTGACATTCAAAGGTGACAATACAGTCTACGGTGTCATACTTGCTTTCGAACCTTTATTTGTATAAGAAATTCTAAAGAATTAGGAGGCCTTAGTTTAAATGAAGTGTACCATCCACATTTTTTATATCTTCAGCCATGGCGTAAGGAAAAATTTATTTTTGAATATTGAGTATCATTCACTTTTCTATCGCCTTGTCTACATGGCCAAGCAGTAAAGCAAATTACCAAGTTTCTTCGCCTGGATCCAATTGGATCCAACTGATTCTTGTATCTCACGAATGAGGAATACTTAAGGAAACTTTCTTTGACACCAGAAAATCTTGAAACTCATATCCTTTGTCAGACGTAACTGAGTTGCAAGTAAATATAACTCTGAATTCGTCATCTGAAGGCTTCAATTTATTACATCCAAATCTCAATCCGCACTGTAGCTACTAGAATATACATTTTTATTTATTATGAAATAACTGCGAAATGATTTTATATTGTTTTTCTTTCCACTGAACTACTATTGTGATGGTCTGTTTCCATCCAATTCAGGTCGCGTTTTTGCATGAGTATATGAAAGAATTAAGTAATTCCGGTAGCGATTTGTTTCTCGCCAGTATGCTCGTTGTCTTCTATAGATAGTTCTTAATTGATTTTAGTTGGGTAAGTCGTCTCGTTAGTTTTTGGTAGCGTCATGTTGCTTTTGAGTTTTACTGCTGGACCTTGGTTCGCTACAAGTTCGTTTCAATTTCATGAAGCTTTGTCGTTATTCTTGCTGTTGTTGTATTTGAACTTAGATATTTATATTTCAAATCATTTATTTTCAGTCGAATCACATCTGCACATCTTTTCATCTAAATATTCTTCTATCTGGCAAATAGATTAAATGTACATTAATGTTTTCTGAGTGCGATAACTTGGTCTACGTAGTAGGTTTCATGGACGATACTGTCTCGATTTTCGCCCACACACATTAACTCGGTTTTTCTCAGTCTCTTCGAAGCGTAAAAGGGATCGCAGTCAGGCCGGATTCCGGCTCTGTTAGGCTCCAGACAAAGAATTTTCCCATCGCCATTTTTCGATCTATCGACTGACATTAACTAAATTTGGTTTCTCTGTGGTATAAACTAAATAATTATTTATCTAAGTGTTGATGAAAGAAGTTGATGTTGACCTCTATTACAGTGAAAAAGTATGAACCACTTACCGGTCTGTGCAGAGCAAGTAGTTCATTGACCATACTGTCTCGATTTTCCTTCGCACATATTGGATCGGTTTTTCCTAATTTCTTCGACGCAAAAAGGTATCCTCTTCGTGTTATTGTCACCTTCGAGTAATATTTTAGCAGATAAGCCACAGTTGGCTCAATCGTTGTTTTGGTATGATCTGTGCCCTTTCGCGAGCACTACAGGCGCGATGACCTTTCGTTGAACGAAAATTCCTCCTTCATTTGAAATATGATGAAGCCACTACTTTCGTAGAATCTTATTTCCTGGGAAGCTATCAAAGGGAAACTGCTCTTTATGTTTCTTAGAATTGTTTTTGTATTCATCATGGAAAGAGCTATCGCACACTTCGCGGAAAGAGATGACACTTCAGGATTCTTAGAAAAAAATACTCTATGCTTTCAGAGTTACCTTTACTTCAGTTCATTTTACCAAAAGTTCATAGATCCAAGACAATGCCATTCAAACAATCTTCTTTGAAGCTAATAAATTGCATGCTGGATTTAATACAGGTGCGTGAGATAAAACGTGAGAAATGATTGTCCCGACGCAATGCAACTCGTTTCCTAGAAATCACCAACCGAAAAGAAAGCAGAAATATATTATTCTGATTTGCGATCTCTCGAGTGCTTTAAGAAAGGTCTGAAGAAAATATGTCAACAAGAAAGTGAAATCTCGAAACAATGCAAAAATAAATTATACACATTCTGCTTATTTCCAGGGAAACTATCAAAGGAAAACTGCGTTCAGTGTATGTTTCTTAGAATTCTTTTTGCAGTCATCAAGCAAAGAGCTATTGCGTACTTCGCAGAAAGACATGACGCGTTAGGATTCTTGGGGGAAAAAAACCTCTAAGCCTTCAAAAGTTACCTTTACCTCAGATGATTTAACCTACAATGGTAAATCTAAGACAGTGGCATCAAAACATTCTTTTCTTAGATAATAAATTGCATGCTGAATTAAATTAAACGGCTTAATTGAAGTGAAAACATGCGACATGATTATCCAGACATGCGATTTTAGGACTCGTTTCCGAGAAATCACCAACCGATAATAAGGGGGAAAATATTACTTCGATTTGCGATCTTTCCAGCGCTTTAAGAAAGGTCTGAAGGAATATGTTTACCACAAAGTGAAACTTTGAAATGCCAGTGGATCAACGAAAGTAATTTAGCCAACTTTGTGAACGAAATACACAACTGGGCGATTTTGGTAGAAGTTTTTTTAGGTAGACATGCGACCTCGATGCGCCGTGGTGACGAACATTATTCATGTAATCTGCTAGAGAAAACTTGATACTCGATGGAAAAAAAAAAGGAAAGGAAGCCATTGAAAACATCGAAATCATCAGAAAGACTGGAGAGAAGTTGTTTCGTTAATTTTTGCCTGCGCTGTGTTGCTCTTTAGTTTTACTGCTGGACCTTGTTACGCTACAAGTTCGCTTCTATTCCATGTAGCTTTATCGTTATTCTTGTTGTTGTTATATTTGAACTTAGATATTTATATTTCAAATTACTTATTTTCAGTCGAATAACATCTACACATCTTTACATCTAAATATTCGTCTATCTGGCACATAGATTAAATGTTCGTTTTTGTAGCGTTAAACGTGTAGTATTTATCAACAACATTGGATCACGAAATTCAAGTGTTGCAACTTGTTTTCTGAGTGTGATAATTTGGTCTGCGTGACAGGGTTCATTGACAATTCCGTCTCGATTTTCCTCCGCACAGATCGGCTTAGTTTTTCTCAATCTCTTAAATGCGGGATCGCAGTCAGGCCGGATTACGGCTCTGTTACGCTCCAGATCTTCTCTCGGGTATTCACTTCCATGCAACCGAGGAGACAAATTTCCACTCTAGAGTTTAATTTCCCACCATTTTTTGGTCTATCGACTGGAATTAACTAACCTTGGTTTCTGTGTAGTATATACTAAATAATTATTTACCCCAGCTTTGGTGAAAGTAGTGGATATTTACCTCCATCACAGTTAAAAATTGTTAACCACTCACCGGTTTGTGCAGAGCAAGTAGTTCATTGACAATACTGTCTCGATTTTCCTCCACATGTATTGGCTGGGTTTTTTTCAATCTTTTCAACGCGAAAAGGGATTCTGTTCGTGTTATTGTCTTCTAGAGTAAGATTTTTGCAGAGAAGCCACAGCTGACTCGTTGTTTTAGCATGATTTATACCCTTTCGAAGTGAGCATTGCACACGCAATGATCTTTTGTTGAACGAAACGTCCTTCTTCAGTTGAAATATTATGAAGCCACTACTTCCGTAGAATCTGATTTCCTAAGAAGCTATTAAAGGGAAACTGCTCTTTATGTTTCTTTGAATTGTTTTAGCAGTCATCATACCAAGAGCTATCGCGCAATTCGCGGAAATAGATGCAGCTTTGTAAGATTCTTCGAAAAAAAAATTACTCCATGCTTTCCAGAGTTATGTTCACTTCAGTTAAGTTTTCCGATGGTTAAAAGGTCCGAGACAGTTCATTAAAACACTCTTCAGTTGTAGTTAATAGATTGCATGCTGGATTAAATAAACGTGATTGAAGTAAAACGTGAGAAATGATGACATGGACAGACATGGAGAATTTTTTCACTCGTTTCTTAGAAATCGCTGGCCAAATAGAAGGGGAGAAATTTTAGTCTTATTCGATCGCGGTCTCTCGAGTGCTTTCTCGTCAGTATGCTCGTTGTTTTCTCTAGATAATTCTCATTATTAGATTATTTCAACGCGGTAAGTCGTTTTGCTAGTTTTTGCTAGCGCCGTGTTGTTCTTGTTTAGGAGTTTTACTGTCGGACCTGGATACGCCACAAATTGTAAGTTCGTTCCTACCTCATGTAGCTTTTTCGCTATTCTTGTACTTGCTATATTTGTACTTAGATATTTATATTTTATGTTATCTACTTTCAGTCAAATCGCATCTACGTGTCTTTATGTCTAAACATTCGACTTTCTGGCGAATAGATTAAATGTGCATTCATGTTATGGCGTTTTTAAAAGTGTAGTATTTATCTACATGCGACAACCTGTGATCACGAAATTCAAGAGTTGCAATTCGTTTCCCGAGTGTGACAATTTTGTCTGCGTGACAGGGTTCATTGACGCAACTCTGTCTCGATTTTCCTTACAGATTGGCTCGGTTTTTCTCAATATCCTCGACGTGAAAATTTGATCCTCTTCGTGTTATTGTCACGTTAGTTTTTGCAGAGAATCCACTGTTAGCTCGTTGTTTTGGTATGATTTGTACCCTTTCGAAGTGAGCATTGCACACGCGATGACCCTTTGTTAAACGAAAATTTCTCCTTGAAATATTATAAAGCCACAACTTTCGTAGAATCTTATTTCCTGGGAACTGTTAAAGGGAAACTGCTCTTTATGTTTCTCTGGATTGTTTTCAGCATGCAAGGAGCTATCGCGCACTTTACGATTCTTGGAAAAAAAATATACTTTTTGCTTTCCAAAGGTACCTTTACTTCAGTTAATTTTACCTACAGCTCGTAGATTCAAGACAGTGTCATTAAAACACTTTTTTTCGAAGCTGATAAATTGCATGCTGGATTAAATAAACGGGATTGAAAACATGAGCTTGAGAAATGATTTTTCAGAGACAATTTTTTACTCGTTTAACCTCCACGCTCTAGGATGAAGAACATTAAAAACATTCTGCTTATTTTTAGGGGAGCTATTAAAGGAAAATTGCGTTATATGTTTCTAGGAATTGTCTTAGCAGTCGTCATACAAAGGGCTATCGCGCGTGCTTTGTGGAAAGACATGACGCTTTATGATTCTTGGGAAAAAACACTCTATGACTTACAAAATTGCCTCTGAATTCAGTTAATTTCACCTACAATGGTAAATCCAAGACATTGGCATCAAAACACTCGTTTTTTTATGTGTAAGTGGCTTTTTAAATTTAAATAAACGGCTGAATTAAAGTAAAAACGTGCAACTAGGTTGTCCGGACATGCAATTTTAAGACTTGTTTCTTAGAAATTACTAAAGGGGGAAATTTTTGCTTCAATTTGCGATCACTCTAGTGTTTCAAGAGATGATTGCCTTGACATGCCAAGAAATCACTGACCGAAAAGACAGAAAAATATAATCTCGAAATGCCAGTAGATCAACGAAAGTTACTTAGCCAACTTTGTGAACGACATATACAACTGAGCGAGTTTGGTAGACATGCAACCTCGATGCTAAGTGGCGACGAACATTATACATAATCTACTAAAGAAAACTTGACCGTCGATGAAAAAAATATATAAACAAAGCCTCACACCCCAGCTGTGAAACAGCCATTCGATGAAGTTTATTTTGCCCATGACAGTGACAAGGTTCGGTTTTACATTGGATTGCCTGCCTATGACGTGCTACAAACGGTGTGCACGAATGTTTCGACATTTGTCATTAGGAAGTCTCTAACTTTATCCAAGTTTCAAGAATTTATTCTCACGCTGATGAAACTTAAGTTAAACATGCCAATGCAGGATCTTGCCTACCGCTTTGGAATTTCTCTATCAACTGTTTCGAGAATATTTTCGGCTTGGATGGTTGTTCTTTCTGCACGTTTAGCACCTTTAATAAGGTGGCCAGAACGTGAGGATTTGTGGAGAACCATGCCTCAATGTTTCCAGGCTGTTTTTGGCAACAAAACTACAGTAATTATCGACTGTTTTGAGATGTTTATCTCTAAACCTTCAAATCTAATGGCCCGGGCACAAACTTTCTCCACCTATAGGAATCAAAATACGGTCAAAATTTTGGTTGGAATAACTCCACAAGGGAGTATTTTATTCGTCTCTGACGCTTGAGGAGGAAGGACCTCAGATAAGTATTTAACTGAGAGGTGTGGCATTCTAGAACAGCTAGTACCTGGAGATTAGGTGATGGCAGACCGTGGCTTTACTATTCGGGAAAGCCTTATGTACCACAGAGCTGAGCTTGCTATACCAGCATTCATTAAAGGAAAAGACCAGCTAGACCCTGTAGATGTTGAGCGGACCCGTGGAATCGCAAACGTTCAAATACATGTGGAAAGGATCATTGGCTTACTGAGGGGAAAGTACTACATTCTTTCTGGAATTTTACCCATTGATTTCTTACAGTGTTACCCTAATGGTTTCCATGAGGCTCAAATTCCAATGATTGACAGAATTATTATAGTTCGTGCAGCTTTGACAAACCTTTTCAGTGGTATTGTACCTTTGGATTAAAATATCAGGGTATTTAAAGATCATTCTCGTTACTGTTATTATCGAGTGTCGTAAGGTGAACAGTGTGAAAATTTTCCAGGATGATTGACTATCTCACATGAACCTTGGTCAGGAACATTGACTTTACTAATTTATATCACAGAAGATAGCTGCTCCTTTTAAGAGGTTTCTAGCTAAGTAATTTTATTAGTTAAGTAAAATTATTAATCATAAATTTGAACATTAATCAGATAGGAACTGACATTGTAGATATTTTATTTTACGTTTAAACATTTAAGTAGATTTTTCAGCCTTATTTTGGAACTATGCAACTATCTATTCATTTTATCTATTTGCACATGACCCCACAAGCTGCAATGCTTAAATCCTTACCTTGTTTTAAGAGGTTATTATTATTATCATTATTATTATTAGTATTGTTAGAAAACTTTTTATGCTACACAGAGTTAGCCAGGGTCAGTGTCCTAAATATTTCACCTCATATTTTAAAGATGTTAGGTCTACACATGGTTATTAAACTAGATCTGCAATTTGACACCATCATGTAAAAGAAACTCAGGGCTCAGGAATTTCCACTCAAGTGCATGTTGTCTATGGAATAATCTAGGTGGCACATACAGAAAGATAATTTCCCACTCAAATTTCAGAAAAATGCAACAGAATAATTTTATCAAAGAAAACTCTTCACAAGAACATTTTAAGATTAGCAGGACTTTTTGGTTTTTATAATGAATTTTATTAATTTGTTTGAAAGTGTAATAATTAGTAGGATCAGTATGATTTTTGTTTTTGTGTTTTTTTGTTTTAGTTGAGGGCCATTATGTAAACTACTGGGCCACCAATAATAAGGTATTTCACCCTTGATAAATAAATTATTTGTATTGGTATTATTGTCACTACAAGACACTAATGAGTAGGAGATGACAGAGGTTCCTGATGAAATAACATATTTTTATTAAAGAGAATGACATGGTACTTAACATTTACTTGTATTCTGATATTTTTTTGTTATTTAAGTCTGATAAGACATACTCTGTATGATTGCAAAGGATTTTACTGTACAGTCCATGTCCTAAAAAAGTTAGTATTTTTGTCAAACAACTTTGGCTATGCGATGATCATATCCCAACCATGCCACATGATTTTTTTCGTCTAATCATGACATTTTTCTGCGATAGAAGTTGAAGTGGTAGGGAAAGGAGTCATGACTACTAGTACTCTTCTTAGACAGTGCAGTAAATGTGGACGCATCTGACTAATAATGAATGTTACACTTGCAGGATTTTGTCCATAAACCAAACTTGTCGCAAACGCTATTGAAAACACACCACAGTCAGAACCATTTGCTTGATGTTGCACTGGAACACAATGAATTCCCTGAAAGGCTGGTCCGGTCAAATCAAAAGCTAGTTCCCCCAACTCTTGAGTCACAGGGGGTGAAAGGCTATCATAGACATCAACATAACCAGGAGGATTATTTATGTTACTAAGACATACCCAGTGATTGTTATTAATGTGGACTATTTGAAAAAATGGTCCAGTCATAATACTAAATTGTCGAACTCAGCCAAGAGTAGGCCTCTGAATTCCTTGTATGCCTTTATTGATTCTCCTCAGTATCATGTGCGCCTCGTGTATGATTACACAGTCCAACCATCCACTTGGGGAAGCAATAAGGCCATATTCATGATGTCGTAGTCTTCCTTCTGTCTCATGCTTGTCACGAGGAGGCGTGTTTGTAAAGACGGTTTACAGAATTGTTACTTCTTCAGTGCCAGAACTGACTGTGGGATTAGTAACTGTTTTGTTGGTGTTTGTTGTGACATGTGTGACTGTTGGCCTGGTGTTGGTTGAGATGTGTGTGGTTGTTTGCTTGGTGTGTATTGTGTTATGTGTGACTGTTTGCTTAGAGTGTGATGTGACATGTGTGACTGTTTGATTGGTGTTTGTGGTGACATGTGTGAGGTTTGGCCTCGTGTTTGTTGAAGTTTGTGTGACTGTTTGCTTGGTGTGTTTTGAGACATATGTGAGTTTTGGCTTGGAATTTGCCGAGTGTTGTTTAGAGCCTCTTTTCTTAAATTCTGGTAAAGCTCTACATCTGGGGCAATACCAGGTCTTGGGAAAAGTGTTGATACCCAAACAAGACAAGAGGAATTGCTGAATAGCACAACTCGGATTACAACACTTGACAGTATCCTCGTCAGTTTCCTTTCTACAATAGCACACTGCATTAGCCAGTGGAACCCATCCTCTACAAGACTCTCTCTTCTTGTGTACCATCGAGCAAGTACCTCAGGCAAAACACAAATCCTCCAAAATTTGGTACAACTTTACTCCAGTGGTCTCTGTATGGAAGAAATCTTTGTGATAGTTGCGTAAGTTCATTTGAGAAAACAGCGCAAACAACAAAGTAACAATAGTTCAACTTAGTTGAAAATAGTTGTTGCTGAACCTGGTAATAATATTCATGTGTAATGAGCAGTATGAATTCCCCAGCACTGTTCTTTTTTAATTAGACGAGTGGAGGGCTTTAAAACAAGAGAATTAAAATCACTGTTCTCTAAACAGAGGGAATACTTAATCTCTCCACAACCTTTCCCACAGCAATCACATGAACATAAGAAAATCTGGGGTAGCATGCAACCAAGGATGCTCTTAATTAACAAAGAGACCACATTTGATGACTCAAAAAGTTCTTCTAAAGATTCCTCAAAAGCGCAGATTGCAGAGGCTTCATGCTGGCACCCATGAAGCACAGCCTTAGTATTTACTTTGTGCAGTTCAGGGTAACAAATCCGTTGTATCAGTGACTGTGATGACAATGCTTGGTCTGAGTGAGCTGCAGCCTTACTCTGTGAGGTACCAATCCTGCCTGCGCTATGCTTAAAAACGTTTGTGCCACTTGACTGTGCATTAGTGTCTTTTTGCACCTGATCAATTTGTTGGTTGGTCATTTGAATGTTGATGCTTTGACAAATTTTTATCAGCTCACTGTAGGGCATTTTTAAGTTCTTCTCAACAAACAAATCCATTGCAGTTGGGAGTTTTCGGCCATGTAACAGAGGACTTCAAGCTCAGCAATACAGGCTTTGTTTTGCATTTGCTGAGGTCAAGGTAAAAGTTTGCCATTTCCGCTTGCGTCGGCACTGGCACTTCCGGTTTCAGAACGGGGCTTTCAGCAAAGACTTCGACCTTTATTCCCTCATTGAGGTTCTCTATCGTTTCGTCAAGGTCAGCTTTCATTTCTTTTAGCGGATTTAAAGTTAATATTTCGGACACGAGAGTATTCCACCTTGTTGGCAAACCTGGAAAGTATCCAAGGGCACTTAATTTGAGTACAGGAAAGCCTTCCATTGACCTTTGTCCAAGCCTCAAGGTAAAATAGCACACTAGCTATGCGCGAACATGATTCGGTGAGGCCTGCCTTGCATCCCAAACAATGAGCGCAGTTTATTGTTCCATCTTTAGCGGTAATTATCCAGTTCATCCGCTGCGAGTGCCGCACTTTTGCCAACACTACGAACTTGTTTGCGATGATATGTCCTTGAACGTTGCAAAAAAAGCCCGACAACATTGGATTGTAGGCCTAGAGACTGCGGAAGGCATTAAGGGAGGATGCCAGCATCCATCGAACAAATTTGAAATATTGTGGCAAGTCGTTCAAACTTCGTTTCTGTCCTACTTTCATGTTTTGTAGTCCAATATGTTCTAATAATTGTGGTATGACCTCATGTAACGAATGTACTAGACCTACGGTATTTCTGTGAACATAATCCTTTGTTTTATCATCTAAACTTAATCCCCTGTCGTTATTGAAGCTGGCAAAGAAATATTTACTTTTAAGTGAATATTTTTGTCTGACATACTTTTCCTATATCGAAAAGTAGCATCAAAACAAAGACAGTTTTAACAATGACTGATATGACAAAATCTACTGAGTTTCAAGCTTATAAAAGATCAAAGGATGAGTATTAAGTTACTATAAAGATTTCCTTGTGTATTTGTGTTATTCTATCTTGAGACGAACACAAAGTCCAGCAAAATTTACTTGATAGCGACTATGAAATATACATGGTAAGGGCCCTTACTACGCGTCCCCCCAGACGGCGGAAAGCCAACAAAGTCTTCAGACAAATTAATTGGGTCGAAAATGATTTTCGCCTCCAGTGCCCCCCCAGCAAGGTTCGCGGAATTTGCGTGGACTGCGCGAGTAACCATAACTACTTGGAATCAAGATCGCGTAGTTCGTGAACGGCATCCGCCATTTTGAAGTGTCGGCTTTGCATTGGTTTTTCCCATCTTCGCTGGTGAATCCGACAATCTAGAGAAAGACATCAGAAGAAGGTAATAACATTTTCTTTGCTATCTTCATTTCCTCAAAAAATGGCATGATATCGCTATCTTAAAGCCAAAGAGAACACTTTTGAACCTACAAAGATTTCTAAACAGCGCTCTCAACATGTTCATTGACTTCACTGCAAATACAATGCAACATGAATTTATAATATAGCGCTCATTTCTAGAGCTCAATAGCGTTTTATAATATTTGTAATTTATGCATAGAAAAAAGTTCTATGCTTTCTAACAAATGCATAGAAAAAAGTTTCATTGTGGATATACCATTCAATTTTGAAATTAAATTTAGCTTGATAAATCCTCTATCATATCATTATGTGTAAACTTATGGTGTTTATCAAAATTTAGGCTTTTGAATGCTTTGGAAACAATTTCTCCAAGAAGCAGATGAATTTACTTACAAAAGTAATCCCCCAAAGCAGTTGTTAGGTAAGTTTAATTGCTGACATGTAAGATGCAGATTGTTTTGTCATAAATTGTCCCTTGAAAACTAAGAGAAAAAAGCTGTACTAATGTGTGTTAGTTTATTCCGAGGTCACTTACTGAATTGCTATAAATATATAATAATAATAATTTTAATTATTGGGCATGACATGGCTATGGTCACTTTACCTGATTAGAATGTTAATTATTACTTTCTTAAGCAGGCAAAGTATGTTTTGATTCTGATTTATGTCAGTCACAACATGCAGGAAAAATTATGTTCCCAGTCAGTCAATTTTCCCGGTGTCAGGCCCGTGAAACCCCTGCTTAAGCTTATAGTATTCAGTGAGATATTATGGAAGCCAGTGTTGCGATAATGCCTGTTGTTGTTGGTCTTCTTAGAGGGCTGGCATCCAAACATTCTTGAGCCATGGAAACCAAAAGTGGAATGTTTTGCTTAACACCTACTTTGAACAGAATTTTGCCAAGGGAAAAGATATCACAGGCTTTGCTACAGGGAGAACCATTAAGAACCTCAGGTGCAATATGAGGATAACAGATGCTGTACTTCTTGCAGGAGGAAAGAAGCTCTCACACGCTTTTCCAAAATCGATGATGTAGCCATGTTTGTTACTCACAAGAACATTATTAGCCTTCAAATCACAGTGAAGAAAGCCTTTTGTGTGAATATGCGAAAGGGCCTCTGTCAAATAATGTGAAATAATTAACCAGTCATTTGTTATGAGTGAGCTTTGCACATTCTGTATTGTTGCACCGTTTTTCTGACAAGACAATAGTTTGCTTATTGTTACAGATGTATTGTCTTCCCCTTTAAATATCAAATCGTGTGTACCATCTCAGAAGGTATCGACCATAGGATCCTTCTCCCAGTATTATATTCTCTCCATTGGTTGGAAGAAGTTCAGTATGATTGATTAAGTTTACAGTGGAATATTTGGTACTTGCATTCCTTTTAAAAAACTGAAAAATGAAGGCAAATATATTATAGAGGGTGTGCTTAAATAAATGCTAGATTGCAACACAAGTAAAGGTGAAGATTGTTGATCTCATTTTCTGGCATGCAAATTACTGCAAAGTAACTAGAAACATTACTCCTCCTCCAGATGGACCAGACATTAGCATTGGATTTTATTTTTTCTTGGCGTACTCTCTCTCGACGCTGCCGCTTTTTATCAATTGCGTCTTTCTTTTTTTGGAGCTGAAGTTCCTTTACTTTTGTTTGTGCTTCAGCAAAGCTTACTTTAAATATTTTCTCAAAGTGGCCATTCGCTTCTGAATAAATGTGTTTTACAGCAGTTTTAATGGCTTTTTGCGTTGGTTTCACTTTGCTTTGTGTCTTCACCCCACTTTCAATAAGGGCTTCTTAGAAGTTTTCGGGTTTTGAAAGTTTCTCTATTGGGGAAAAGATTATGGAATATATCTTCTGCGCTGTAAATTGCTTTGGATGTCTTGACGTAGGTGGAATGTTCGACCGCAAAGACTTCCTGACTGTCACCCTTGAACGCTGCAAGATAGTTCTTCCACTTTTCACTAGGGTTAGTTTCAACCGAAGCACTTTCAACCTTACGAAAGCTCTCCTTTACAGCAACTCTTGCAAATCCACAATTAAAAGTGACGAACATTTTCGTTTCACACGAATACACTTAGCTTGTTATCTAGTAGCACCGTTGTTAGGGAACAAAACCTTGAAGAGTTTGATGGAATCAGTGTGCGTATATCGCGATAAATTTCAAGTTTTGCGCCAAAATTGTAATTCAGTCTCGTTATATGATACTTCTTGGGATAAAATTACAAACGTTCTTTATTCTTACCGCCCAAATTTGCAAGTTAAGAGACGAGAAGCTGTTTTCTTGTGTTTTATTATAACTGTCAAAGGCGATCTAACCCTGGATTTACAGAGATCCAATCGACCTCAGAAAATGAAAAAAAGAAATAAATATCATCAAAAGTATACAAAGTTTGCCTGTATTACTTCTAAGATTGCTCCAAGTACTATTTGGTAGTGTATCAGCCGTTAAATTATTGCTTCTGAACACTCGCGTGTCAAAATGGCGGACACTAAGTTGAATACGTGACTGCGAGTTTTCAAAATTCCCACCCCTTAAACAGTATTAACTTGTCTTTTTTCCAAATAAATAGAAAACTTTGGGATTACTTTCATTGATAGCGGTTGGAACCAGGTAAAGGCTAAGATGTTTTCGGGCGAAAACCATGATAGAGGAAGCAGCTTCGCAGAGACAAAACTTGTTTTAATCTGCCTAGCACATCTCTCTTTTTTTTTGGCAGCCATTCCAAGTGGGAAAACAATGAAAAACGTCTCAAATATTCATAGCGATAACTGCATTTTGATTTGCCTTGTGTTTAGTGCAGGGAATTTGCTCAAGAAAGCAACCGACGAATTTGGCGCCTAAATGAACTGTTTTTGGCTGTTGAGAGTATCATATTACGCTGCCACAATTCAGTCCGAGAGAGATGGTAGTGATACACATTTCTGCCAAGTATGAGAAAAATCCTTCGCAAAATAGCTAGTTATTCTCAATTTTGTGAAAAATGTGGATTGAAGGCAGGGTGACCCAGGCCTTAATTAACCTGAGTTGTTTGTTTGATGCATGCTGACATTAGCTCTTAAATTGTTTTTGCGTATAATAGCTAGTCTCGAGAAACAAATAGCAGAGCAAATCCGTCGATTCCACCCGCGGTAAGCAATCAGGCTCGAAACGTTCTCATCTATCAAAACAGGATCGATTCCGATAGTCGAAATCTTCTTAGATAACGCTCTCTAACTTGTACATCCAGTTTTCTAATGTAATCAGACAGTGGAATTTGGACAACACGGTCTGGATCAGACAAAGGAATAGAAATTTTTGCGGTAGATGCCATACATATAATTTTTTTCTATTGTAAACTGGAAGGAACTATAAATTTGGACCGTGTTTGCACATAATAATAACTGAAACACGTGACTCAGATGTGCACCAACATGGCGGAAAATAATTCTGTGACGTCACGTAAAAACGATCAATAGCCACTTAGTGTTTGAATTATATTCCTAACCTGCGAATGCTTTGCTCCTAAAACACAACACAACAATAAAACGCTGAGAATTGATTCCAAATGTTAATTAACTCACCAAAGGCAAATAAAATGTTGAAGGAAATCAATCTTGATCCCTTTCGTTGTTGAATTGATCTCCGCTCCGACTGGCTATAAACAAGAGTCCCACCCTATGTGCGTTGAGTCAAATGTTTAAGTTGCCGGTAATCGGAACCTTGTGTCATGCGCAGAGCAAAGGTTATGGGGATCGCTGCGTTGCAAAGGAAATATGTGGCGAAGGGTTTTTTTGACGTCCGAAAAACGAGACAGGTAAACGATTTTTTCGCTGCAGTTTTATCAGAAATGGATTTTTTGCACGACTCTCCTGTTTTTGTGTTTCTTGACCGTGGGCATCCACGCTTCTGGAGTTTCTATTCCTCTATCCCTGTTGATGTTATATGAATTGCCTCTTTGACTTTGCGCGTGTTGCAATAAGGGTCACGATCAATAAACTTTACTTCGTTCCAGAGTAGTTCGCGTCCGGTTTTGTGAGCATGCTCTGAATCGGCTGAGATCTCGGTACGGGCGAGTCGGATGTCTCGATCGTGCTCCTTAATCCTGCCTTGCATAGGTCTTCCAGTCCCTCCGATGTACACCTTGCTGCATTTACAGGGAATCCTGTAAACTACGCCATCTTGTTTATCCGGGTCGACAGTGTCTTTTGGTCGTACCAACTGAGACCTTAGCGTAGTCTCCGACTTGAAAACAGCGCGTACGCCCTGTTGTTGTAGGCAACGGCGAAGCTGTTCGGACAGACCTTTGACATAAGGTAAAACCGCAATAGCTTTGAGCTCGTTGGCGGCTTCGGCACTGTTGTTTGGTTATCCGGTCTTGGTAAGTTTCTGCAAGAAAGAAAAAGGATAACCATTCGAAACCGGAACAGATGGCCGATGTTTTTTCTCCTCGGAGATGACGGAGGGTTTTGTTATGAGACCTTTGGCGTGCTCGTAAAGGCACTTGACAATACCGCGTTTTACTGATCGAGGTTGGTGTGAATCATACGCTAAGTATTGATCGGTGTACATGGGCTTCCTGTATACGCTGGTGGTGAGTTGACCGTCAGGTTCTCTTAAAATTGCGGTGGCAAACTCGCCTTCCTTCATCGTGACCCTTATTAGTACACGCGCAGAGTCAGAGAGGCAATTCATAGAAGACTTCACCCTAACAACATCAACAGGGTGAGTGGAATAGAAATTCCAGAAGCGTGGATGCCCACGATCAAGAAACACAACAACATGACAGCCGTGCGACTGCAGACCGCCGAGGGAGCAAATCACTCATGAGTGAAACAGCAAGGATCGAAATGCACCAATCAGAGCTACTGAAAAGGAACTAATCACAACAGAGCATCATGCTTATAAGATCACGCATGACCAGTCGACCTCATCGCCTGAAGAAGACTAGCAGTATGCAGTCGAAACGTCGCGATCTACATCACACGTGACTACAACGTGAGACAAACGAAAAAACTTTAATTGTTATTCACCACGATGAATAACCACAACCTTTTTTACGAAATTATCTTAGATATCTGTCAGGTTAGAACCCTGACCTATAAATGACGATGTATTCCTTGAAAAACGAAAGAAAACAAACCAATATAAAAACAAAAAAATTAACGCAAACAATTTATTGAAACACGCCTCTTACAAGTGTCATGTGTCATTTTAACCATTCTAAGTCTAGAAACTCTTCTGTAACTCAAGACAAACAAGGGGCTAAAGCCTTCTAAACTTTAAAAAACAAAAACAACAAAAAGAAAGCAAACATCAGCGTCTGCAGCACACTGGACTTGATTACAGCGGCTGCATTGAAATATTTCAATGCATCACCGCTCTTATCCTGCACGCCATCGCACTGATCATTTCCGGTGGCCCCAGGATCCCGATTGCTTGCGCAGAAAGGATTGTAGTCACTGTAACCTAATTCTAGCGCTTCCTTGGTCGAGGCGGGGAAGTTGCAGGCAGAATCTATCAGGTTCTTTAAACACCTCTTTGCTTTGGCATTTTCCCTAAAAAAATAATTCACAACGTTCATTAAAAAATCAAATCAAATGAAATAAATAAAAAATGAAAGTCCTCTAAAGAACACAGTAGTGCTATACTTTTTGGTGCGCTGGCACCTTAATGGAAAGGAAATTTTCCACTGGATCTCTGCCCATAACCCTCCCCACCTCTTTTAAAGCCTTTTTTCACCTTAAATGAACCTTATCACCGCATGTGCATAGAAAAGCTGTAACAACGAGTATCGAGCTCTTTTGGTCCGCACACCTCCCTTCCCTTCCCCCTTCAATTAAAGATTTCAAATGCACATTCGTTAAACTTACGAGCAAAGAGCGGGATCTGATTTGTCCTTGGCAAATTTTTGGTGAAAGGATCGAAGGCAAGTGTCTGCATCACTGCTAAATGATGCTGAACAAATTGATCCGCCAGTTGGCGGCATGGTGGGAATTTCCATAGAACCATCCAGACACTGCTGTTTTTCCGTGAAAGCCATGTCAACGATACCTCTGACCTGACTTTCTTGCAGTGAATCTCCCATGCAGACCATCATCACGTCGACAACACAATTCTTCAGTTTGCTAAGCTCCGCACTGTAATACCAAGAAGATAAAAACTATTATGGTCAAACAGTCGAATCAAATTGCGATCTTTTGACGTATTTTATGTGGGGCAGTACACTGACCTTTATTAGAAAAAAGAAAAGAAAACAGCCGAAGATAAAAGAAAAACTAACAAAAGGCAATAACCAACTAAAAGAAATCAGGATGGGGAAGGAATGGGCAATTAGAAACTACAGAAACGAATGCGACCTGGCTATGAAGTTTTGTGAATGATTATGACTGACAGCAACAACAAATATGAGGAAAATGCTAATCGTTGCCCAACAGATTTGTAGCAAACAGTATTTAGCACACGTATGTCCTTAAGAACGTTCGCTCTTCAAATGTACTTACCCACAATTTGCCTTTGGGTCTTTTTGGAAAATTTTAAAAAAAGCAGTGCTGCATTTACGAGCGCTGCAGTAGTACTCCATGGAAGTACAAGAGCCCACTTTAGAAAGGGCAGCATCGTTTCCAACGAGAAAAACTATATAAAAGCGAAAACAAAAATCAAATTAAAGTCATTTGATTGAATTCATCAATCTACGTATTAACTAGAATGATGTCAACACGTACGTAACACGGTCATTACAGCTATGCCCAGATCTCAGATTTTCCCACCACGGCCGAACTTAAGTTGAACTTAATTATTGAATATGTTGTCTTTTATTTTCAATGTACTAGACCTACGGTATTTCTGTGAACATAATTTTATCATCTAAACTTAATCCCCTGTCGTTATTGCGTAGTTGCAGTTTCCGTTTCTGATAACAAACAACCTTTGTTTGTTTTATATGAAACCAAAGAATCAAAGGTTTTCATTGAACGCGACCTTAATATCGCGTGATCTATGAGGACTTTCCACACGGGAAACGATCAGAATTCATACGAGATAGAATTACATATACATGAGAACGCTTGTCAGATTATGTTTAGCCTGCAACGCAGCTGTTTTAGCAGGGCACATGAAAGCTACAAGCTGGCTAGATTATGAGCCGAGTCGCATTAGAACGAGTTAAGAGCTAATGTCAGCATGAATCAAACAAACAGCGGCAAGTCAGCCAGATTTGTTTTCCCTCCTACTTTTATATTTTGTGGTGTAGTCTTTTTGTAAAAATATATTTTAGTTTTCGAGAAATAATTTTTTTCGTGCGACAACTCAAATGTGCAAATTTTCACAGTGAATATTACCCGAGTTGTGTGACCTCATGTAACGAATGTACTAGACCTACGGTATTTCTGTGAACATAAGCCTTTGTTTCATCATCTAAATTTAATCCCCTGTCGTTATTGTAGTAGCCAAAGAAATATTTACTTTTTGGTGAATATATGTGTCCGACATACTTTTCCTTTTCTTTGTTCGGTGTTCATTTACCTGCCTTGTTATCGTTGTACTTTACTGTTGCTTACGTCAGTTCTTCATGTATTTCATACGTCGCTGGCTAGGCAATTGAGTCTGGAAAACCTACCGGTGCATTCGCTAGACGCCCGTAAACCGCAATAATTGAGTTGGTCATAGAAAGCATTACCACTATGTAAACTCCGTGCAGTGGTCTTTTACATGTGGTATTGAAGATTTCAAACACAGTTTTATGATTTGCCATTAAAAGCGAAAAACGAACTGCTTTAGGATAGAAACCCACGCTGTAGATTTCACCACGCCTGGATCTTTATGTACTTAACCTCACAGCCAGAAGTTGCGTAGCCTCACGTTGAAAATTCTGAAAGTTGTACGCTTTGACAAAATCTTCTATATATTCTCTGACATTTCATTATTAAAATATAATATTTAGCGGGCCTTGGATTCGTCAAATTTTCACTAAGCCTCACGCGAACTCCGAAACTTCAATTTTCCCTTTAAGCCATAATTCGCATCACTTCAGTGAATCGTTGTGTCGTTTAACTCGAAAGCTTATTGTGTGGCTTTAAAGACTTTGATATCAATTTTTTTTTTTATTTTTACGCAGAGTAGTCTGTAGCATTGTTCTCTTTCATTTTGAGCTCCAAAAGAGCTAATTCGATCGTAAAAAACGGAAAATCCGACTTGAAACTGTTTTAAGTCGGCCGCGGGGACGCGCTATTCCTGGCATTCCTCAGCGACTTATGTGCTAACCCAATGGGAACGAAGATCGGCTGGAACATTGTTGATTGCAAGCGAAAATTCCCGAATTCGCAAAGCGGTTTTTTTTCAATTGTTTACTCATGAGACTGATTGTTTACAGAGTGATTCTATTGTTTACCTACGCGCTCAACTTTTTCAACGACTGTAATGTTCAATGCTTTCAAAAGCAGTAGAGACAAAAAATTCACGCGTCACACAGGCCAACGCGTGACGTATTTAAAGGAGAAGTCTTCAAATCTCTTTACCTAAGAACCAAGGTTCAGGGAGATCTTAAGTTTCAAGGTTATTGAAGAGGCAAATCATGCCTTAGGCTGGTTTACAATTTCACGAATCACGTGTTTTTGCATCGTTTCTTTTAAGTGCATCTATAAGGTACGTTTGAATGTTGAAACCCTATGCATGAGGTAGCCCCAAGGAGCCTTTGGTTACCTACCCTTCCCTTAACCCAACATTAACCTTAACTTGTCGTCAATTGACTGTTGTTGAGTTAGGGGAGGGGTAGGGGGGGGCAGTTGCCTAGATACTGATATTGATCCCAGTTGTCAAGATACCGAAATTGATCTGACTTTCGAATAAAAGATGTCTTGGACTCTCATCTGCTCATTTATGTTAAAGGAGATGGCAAAGTCTCACGTTACTGTGCATCTGCTTTTCAGCGGAGCTGTTTACATTCGCATCGGAGTTTCGAAAATTCCAGCAGAGTCGATCATGGAGTCCTTAAAGACCTGTGGCATTTAGAATACTCTCTATGAGACCCGAAGGCGAGGCAGTGTGGGAAAGAAGTGGTTATAGGGAAGAAAACAGCGATGATGACTTCATACACAACGAGTTCGCAACAGACTCTAATAGAGAGCGAAAGCGAAGAATAGAGAAGAGACAGAATTGAATTAATTAAAGTGGCAATAGAGACGAAAATGGCGATGAAGACTTCATAAACAACGAGTTCGAAACAGACTCAAACAGACAGCGAAAGCGACGAATAGAAAAGAGATAAAATTGAGTTTGAGCGGTGCCAAATCTCTACGGTAATTGTACAATGCATCAGGTGACTTCAAGGAGCCTCTGATCAAACCGTCGTTGGATTTCCTGTGGATTATGAAACTTAACAAGAAAAACTGGACTTCAAACGATGGGTTATTTGAAATGTGATCCGAAAAAATCCGATGTACTCATGGATTAAAACTTTACACACAGCTTATTCTTTTCCTGCCAGACTTAAATTACGATAGCGAGATTGTCTTATCTGTTAGCCGTAACCTTTCTTTGCCAACTAAACACTACTAGCGGCATAAGAGAAGATCGGGAAGAGGAATCTGCCTTTTGGTCTGGAAAAAACCCATGGTATGAGATAATATGCCAAGGTCAATACCTTTTTGATGGAAAATTATATTTCATGCACTACTCAGGAATCTTTCAATTTTGCATTTCACCTGTTTTGAACAATGGAACAATAGATCTTTTTATTTTACGCTGCAAGGAAAATCTCATAACACCACGATCATGGGAAAAATAAAAACTGCGGTTATAATCCATCAATTTTTTTTCGTATTCGTATTAAAATTTGCATCCGTTTTACATGGGAGACACTCTTTTCTTGCCAATTAGAACTGAGTCATTTTGTTACGCGGGTAATCTTTTAGAGGAAGGGTAGCTCGGAGACCAAACTGAACTCAGGGTTGTCGGAACAGCAACAAAAAGATTTATTCTAGAGAATGAACGTCGTTTCCATGAAGTAAAACTCTCACCTACTCGGCCTCCGCCAAACTGCACTTAATCTTGATAAATTCAGACGGCCTCCACCAACTTCAATAAATACTGCTTCGTCACGCTTGAATGAACACGCTAGAGTCAAGCTCTATTCGCCTGTGAAAACTGGTTCAAACTTCGCTTGAACTCGCCTACTTATATACTTACACAATGAATATCTAGAACTTTCTAAATAGTCTAATTATTGAAAGAATCCAAAATAAACCGCTTAACGAAACGCTTGCGCAATACACTAAAATAAACAAACTATGACCTCTCGCGAAGCTTCTAGAAAGGTCATGCTGTCACGCACTACAGTTTTTCGTAACACATTTTTGTTTCCTTTTTCGTCATTAATTAATAAAATAGTCTTAGAGCATCGAATTGACGTGTTTGATCAGCTTTACATAATCGATTAATTCATTCTTTTGCTCACTTATTATCAATATTTTTATTCTTTTTTTCAATTTACTCTCCCTGAATTAATTGTCATTATTTTCTTTCTCTATTCATGCACTGCCTTTGTCAAATCGGTTTTCGAATGGTTGGATTATCAGTCTAACGCTGTGTCACAACTGTTTTTTGTGCTACTAAATTAGCACGAGACTTGTGTGGAGGTTATTATTTCTTTTAAAGATCGTGTATCACATTTCGTGACTTCGTCTTTCGCTAGTGGTTCAACGTTTTTCCCTTGTGTAAAGTAAACACACAAGGCTCTCCCTAAACACTGATTTCAATTTGCTTCTTATAATACTTATAGAGGCCCCAATAATTTCTTTATCCTGAAAAAAACATTTGTTTAGATTTCCTGCCCAAAAAAAACTCATACTAACTCAACAACCCACGGAAAACTTGTTGTGTGACTATATCATGTCATTCAAGTGACAGCTGGTTTCGTGCTCGCTGCAGTCGCCTGCTAGGCTCTGAAAGCAAGCCCATTGATAGCTTAATGTCAGCTTATAAATTCGCAAAGGTATTCAGCGTTGTTTAGCTCTTATCCAGCTCCTTTTATTAGCCTTGTCCGGCCGGTCATGGCCGTGACAAGAGCGTGACATTTGTGCGGTTCAAGACTGCGAGCCAAACATTTTTGTCTGTGCGGCTCTTGTCATTTCGATGTCTGGATCTATGAACGGTATTCAGGCCGCAGTCAGGCCGAATTCCGGCTCTGTTAAACCCAGATCTTCATTCGGGTATTCACTTCCACTGATGTAGCCAAAGAAACAAAATTTCACGCCACGAATTAAATTCCCCACTATTCTTCGGTGTATCGACTGAAATTTTGTGAAGTAAACAAAGAACAATTATTTCATATACCTCGGTGCTGGTGAACGTAATTGATATTTACCTCCACCAAAGTGAAAAACTGTTAACTACTCGCTGGTTTGTGCAGAGCAAGTAGTCCATTGACCATACTGTTTCGATTTTCCTCTGGACAGATTGGCTCGGTTTTTCCGAATCTCTTTGCAGCATAAAAGAGGGATCCTGTTGGTATTATTGTCGCCTTAGAGTGAAATTTTTGCAGAGAAGCCACACTTGGCTCGTTGTTTGGGTGTGATTTGTGCCCTTTCGAAGTGAGCATTGCACACGAGATGACCCTTTGTTGAACAGAAATGACATCCTGAATTATTACGAAGCCACTACTTTCGTAGAATCTTATTTCTTGGGAAGCTTTTAAAGGAAAACTGCTCTTTATGTGTCTTCGAATTGGTTTTTGCATTCATCATGCAAAGAGCTATCTTCGCGGAAAGAGATGACACTTTAGGATTCTTGGAGGTACCTTTACTTCAGTTAATTTTACCGACAATCCACAAATCCAAGACAGTGCCATTGAACCACTTTATTTTGTCGTAATAAATCGCATGCTGGATTAAATAAACGTGAGTAATGAAGAAAGTACGAAATGATTCTTCAGACATGCGATTTGCTGACTCGTTTCGTAGAAATCGCTGACCGATAAGAAAGGCATAAATATTATTCTTATTGGCGATCTCTAGAGTGTTTTAAGAGAGGTTTGAAGGCATGTGTTAACAAGAGAGTGAAATTTTCAAATGCCAGTGTTTCAACGAAGGTAACTCAGCCAACTTGGTGATCGAAATACGCAACTGAGCGCGAACATGCAACCTCCACGTTCTAGAACGAGGAAAATGATAGAAATTCTACTCATTTCTAGGGAAGCTATTAAAGAATAACTGCTCTAAGTGTTTCTTTGAATTGCTTTTCCAGTCATCATGCAAAGACCTCTCGCGTGCTTCGCGCAAAGACATGATGAACCAGGATTCTTGGAAAAAAATACACTATACTTTTCAAAGGTACCTTCACTTCAGTTAATTTCACCTACAATTTATAGATCCAAGACAGTGCCATAAAAAATACTCTTTTTGTAGATAATACATTGCAGAGTTGATTAATATAGGGGGGAGTGAAGTAAAAACTGGTGAATGCTTGTTCAGACAATTTAAAGGCTCATTTCATAGAAATCACTGACTGAAAAGAAGGGGGGAAATATTACTTTGATTAGCGATCCCTCGAGTGCTTAAAGCAAAGTCCAAAGAAACATGTTTCCAAGAAAGTGAAATTTTAAAATGATGGATCAACAAAAGTATCTCAGACAACTTTGTACACGGAATAAGCAAGTGAGCGAGTTAGGTAAACATGGAACCTTAACATTCAAGGACGACGAAACGTTTTACTTGATCGCTTTACGATTCTTGGAAAAAGAGATACTTTACTCTTTCCAAAGGTACCATTATTTCGCTAAATTTCACTTAAAATGTAAAGGTGCAAGACAGTGCCATTAAAAACTCTTTTTAAGATAACAAATTACATGCTGAATTGAAATAAATGGCTTAATCAAGTAAAAGCGTGTGGACGTTTGTGTCAAATATGCGATTTTGAGACTCGTTTCCTAGAAATAACTGACTGAAAATTACTCCAATTTGCGATCTCGCCAGTGCTTTAACAAAAGTTCTGAAGGAATATCTGAACAAGAAAGTGAAATTTTGAAATGCCAGTGGATCAATGAAAGTAACTCTGCCAACTTTGTGAATGATATACGCCACCGAGCGAGTTAGAAACATGCAACCTCAACGCTCCAGGGCGACGAACATTCTACATACTCCGTTAAAGAAGTGTTAAGACTCGAAAGAAAGATTAGAAACGAAGCCATCGCAAATATCGAAATCAATGCACAGGGTTTAAATAAGCCAATAGCATTAATGAATTAATATCACATCGACAAACTCGACTGTAAGGTATGGTTTAGTTGTTTGCGTGCATTGATAGCATCTGTTTAAATTACATGCCCATCTGCGAATGCTTTGCACCCGAAACACAAAACAACGATAATATATCTGAAAATTGATTGCAAAGGTGAATTGACTTACCAAAAGCAAATAAAATGCTGAAGCAAATCATCTTTAACCTGTTCGTTGTGGAATTGATCTCCGCTCAAACTCCGTTCTATTAAGGGTACCACCCTATTTAAGCGTAGGTTGAGTCAATTGGTTGAAATTCTAGTAATTGGATCCTTGTGTCATGCGCAAAGGTTTCTGGAATCACGAGGTGGGAAACATTCTAAGTATCTGGTGAAGGGTTGTTTTGACGTTCGAGGAAACGATTTTGGCGAGAGGTCAATTATTATTTTGCCGCGGTTTTATCAGAAATGGATTTTGGCAATGTTCATCCGAGGGAAGAGTAGGATTTTATCTGAATAACTATGAAATTGGCTATAAAATATACCGGTAAAGTTCTCTCCTTTCGTAAGCTAAGGTTTATTAATTGTGAAATCTTCATCGATTAATGCTCTCGAAATATTACAAGAAAATAGTGCTAAATATTCACGAATAATTTCAAGAGGCCTCAAAATAAGCTGACGACAACCCTAATAAACCTGAAAAGGACGTTTCTCTCTCGCATTGAGAAGGATCCGCAATCGCGACAAAAACAAAAAGGAGGAAAACAAAACAAGGTGAAAATATTAAAGGAGAACCATTTAAAACAAAGGGCATACTTGCCCCTCGAAAACCTCATTACAAGAGAGCTAGCTGGAGAAGAGTTTTAAGGTTTAAACGAAAAAAAGCCCTAAAGGGTAAAGCTCGGACGAGGACTGATGATAAATAGGACGAGGAGGTCATCTAAGAGAGGGGGAAATCCGAGATTCAGTAGAAGATGTTGCTCAAGGGTTGTTAGAGGAAGGCGTCCAAGGTTGTATTTCAGTAACAAAAAGAGGCTTAATTTTTGAGTATCTGTGCAAGGCCTCATTCCTTCAACTAGTCTTGGCTGGTCAGGTTCAAACATCGGGATGAACTAAGGAAACAGCCGAGCCTTTGCCTTTTTAAAAGCTGATTGCTACATCAACATGATTGTTTCCCTATAAGTCATTTTGCTACAACTTATTTGGCTTTAAATTACTTGGTTAAAGCGCAGCTAGTCCGCGTGAGTCACAGCACTGACCATCATTACTATTGGCTTCGGCAAAGGAAAGTGGACATACATTGACTACAGGAGGCACTTCAAATCTTTTTTCTTGAAGGCTACCCAAATTGTTCGCCATGTAAATATACTCTTAACTATAGTATTTTAGTAGTAAAGTTTTTCATATATAAATGTAAAATGCAATGAGGGAACCTCAATTGAACTGGAGTACAAAGCTACCTTAAGTTTCATTATGATATTAACAAATTGGCATGTGCTTTTTCCTATCAAGAAAAAATTCTTAGAAAGATTTCCGACCGCCGGTCAATCAGAAATTTGAGAACGGTGACCAGCAGTTAACCTCACGCAAAGTGTTAACATCCATAGCTCTATATTCTGAGCCCAGCGAAAGCCGAGCGTTAGAAAAGCGATTTATGAATGTCCTTGGGAACGCTTAGCAGTTCCTCTACTCATAGACATATAAAAGTTTGAATTGTCTAGATTCCCTTTATTTATCATTTTTTTCTTTTCTTTTTTTTTGTTTTTGATTTCCGATCGTTACGTGAGAATCTTGACCGGCTGCCCGTCATTTAGCCATAGCCGCTTCCGGAATGCAAACACTTAAAGCTCTCGCCTAAAAACCGATTCAAACGTTCAGTTTTTTGTTTTGCTTTGTTTTTTTTCAGTCCACACAGTGTTTTTGTACGGCTCTTGTCATGCCGATGTCTAGATCTATAAACAGTATTCAGGCCACAATCATGCAGAATTCCGGCTCTGTTCGGCTTTAGATCTTTATTCTGGTATTCACCTCCACCAGCCGAAGAGACAAAAATTGCATATCAAGAGTTTAATTTCTCGCCTAGTTTTAGTCGATTGACAGAGATAAACTAATCGTTGGTTTCCGTGTGGCATAGACTAGATAATTATTCACCTCAGCGTCGGTGAAAGAACTGAATATTTGCCTCCACTTAGGTAAATAATCTTCACTGAACTTTATAGAGAAAGTTGATAGTAACTTATCAATGATTCAATGTCTAAAACAATTCTGACATTCAGAGGTGATAATACAGTCTACTATGTCTTGCTTGCTTTCGAATCTTTATCTTGTATTAAGTGAAGTGTATCATCCATATCTTATTTAGATCTTTAGCCATGGTGTAAGGAAAAATGTGTTTTTAAATATTGAATATAATTCATTTTTCTATCGCCCTGTCTACATGGCTAAGCAGTAGAGCAAATAAACTAGTTTCATCTTCTTCGTCTGGACCAATTGGATCCAACTGATCCTTGTATCTCACGAATGTGGGATATTTAAGGAACCTTTCTTTGACATCAGAAAATCTTGAAACTCAATTCCTTTGTTAGACGTAATTGAATTCCAAATAAATAGAACTCTGAATATCGTCATCTGAAGGCTTAAAATGATCACACTCGAACCTCAATCCGCACTGTAGCTACCAGAATTTGCATTTCTATTTATTGTCAAATAACTGCGAAGTGATTTTATTTTGTGTTTCTTTCCATTGAACTACTATTGTGATGTTCTGTTTCCATTCAATTCAGTTCGCGTTTTTGCGTGAGTATATGTAAGAATTAAATAACTCCGGTAGCGATTTGTTTCTCGCCAGTATGCTTGTTATTTTCTTTAGATATTTCTCAGTTAATTTTAGTTGAGTAAGTCGTCTCGTTAGTTTTTGCTAGCGTCGTGTTGCTTTTGAGTTTTATTGCTGGACCTTGGTGCGCTACAAGTTCGTTTCTATTTCTTGTACTGCTTTGTCGTTATTCTTATTGAAGTTATATTTGAACTTAGATATTTATATTTCAAATCATTATTTTCAGTAGAATGACATCTACACATCTTTACATCTAAATATTCGTCTATTTGGCAAATAGATTAAATGTGCATTAATGTTTTCCGAGTGCGATAATTTGGTCTGCGTGACAAGTTTTATGGACGATACTGTCTCGATTTTGCCCCACACACATTGACTCAGTTTTTCTCAGTCTCTTCGACGCGTAAAAGGATCACAGTCAGGCCGGATTCCGGCTCTGTTAGGCTCCAGATAGAGAACTTTCCCATCGCCATCTTTCGGTCTATCGACGGAAATTAACTAATTTGGTTTCTCTGTGTTATATACCAAATAATTATTTACCTAAGTGTTGATGAAAGAAGTGAATATTTACCTCCATTACAGTGAACAATTGTTAACCACTCACCGGTCTGTGCAGAGCAAGTAGTTCATTGACCATACGGTCTCGATTTTCCTCCGCACATATTGGCTCGGTTTTCCTTAATTTCTTCGACGCGAAAAAGGGATCCTCTTCGTGTTATTGTCACCTTCGAGTAATATTTTAGCAGATAAGCCACAGTTAGCTCAATCGTTGTTTGTAATGATTTGTGCCTCTTCGTGAGCACTGCACACGCGATGACCTTTAGTTGAACAAAAATTCCTCCTTCAATTGAAATATTATGAAGCCACTACTTTCGTAGAATCTTATTTCCTGGGAAGCTATCAATGGGAAACTACTCTTTATATTTCTTTGAATTGTTTTTGCATTCATCATGCGAAGAGCTATCGCACACTTCGCAGAAAGAGATGACGCTTCTGGATTCTTAGAAAGAAGACACTCTATGCTTTTCAGAGGTATCTTTACTTCAGTTAATTTTACCAACAGTTCATAGATACAAGACGGTGCAATTAAAACACTCTTTTTTGAAGCTAATAAATTGCATGCTGCATTGAATAAAGGTGAATGAGGTAAAACGTGAAAAAACAATTGTCCAGACATGCGACTTTTAAGACTCGCTTCCTAGAAATCATCAACCGAAAAGAAAGGAAATATATTATTCTAATTTGCGAGCTCTCAAGTGCTTTAAGAAAGGTCTGAAGAAATATGTCAATAAGAAAGTGAAATCTCGAAATGGCGGTGGATCAACAAATGCAACTCAATCACACTCTGTGGTCGAAATACGTGGCCTCGACGCTTCAGGATGACGAATATTATGCACATTCTGCTTATTTTCAGGGAAACTATCAAAAGAAAACTGCGTTCAGTGTATGTTTTTTAGAATTGTTTTTGCAGTCATCAAGCAAAGAGCTATGGCGTACTTCGCGGAAAGACATGACGCTTTAGGATTCTTGGGGAAAAAAATACTCTAAGCCTTCAAAGGTTACCTTTACCTCAGTTGATTTCGCCTACGATGGTAAATCTAAGACAGTGGCATCAAACCATTCTTTTCTTAGATAATAAATTGCATGCTGAATTAAAATAAACGGCTTAATTGAAGTGAAAACGTCCGACATTATTGTCCAGACATGCGACTTTAGGAATCGTTTCCGAGAAATCGCCAACCAAAAACAAGGGGGAAAATACTACTCCGATTTGCGATCTTTCGAGCGCTTTAAGAAGGCCTGAAGAAATATGTTGACCACAAAAATACCAGTGGATCAACGAAAGTAGCTTAGTCCACTTTGTGAACGAAATACGCAACTGAGCGAGTTGGCAGACATGCGACCTCGATGGGCCGTGGCGACGAACATTATACATAAAATCTGCTAAAGAAAAGAAACCATGGAAAACATCAACATCATCAAAAGACTGGAGAGAAGTTGTTTCATTAGTTTTGGCAGCGCCGTGTTGCTCTTTGTTTTACTGCTGGACCTTGTTATAAGTTCGTTTCTATTTCATGTACTGCTTTGTCGTTATTCTTATTATAGACCTTATTATTTTTTTTTTTTTTTTCAGGCCTTATTTCTCAACTGCTTAAGTTGAGTATATACTGCGATGATCTTCATTTGCTTAAAATGTATTTTCCGCAGTACAAATATATGACTTTCATGTATTCTTATCACACCTTCTCCATCTACGGGTATATAACGAACTCACAATTGACCAGCTCCCAGTTGGCTTGATAGCTCAGTTGGTTAGAGCGCTGCACCGGTATCGCAGAGGTCATGGGTTCGATTCCCGTTCAGGCCTGAATTTTTTTCAGGCCTTATTTCTCAACTGCTTAAGTTGAGTATATACTGCGATGATCTTCATTTGCTTAAAATGTATTTTCCGCAGTACAAATATATGACTTTCATGTATTCTTATCACACCTTCTCCATCTACGGGTATATAACGAACTCACAATTGACCAGCTCCCAGTTGGCTTGATAGCTCAGTTGGTTAGAGCGCTGCACCGGTATCGCAGAGGTCATGGGTTCGATTCCCGTTCAGGCCTGAATTTTTTTTTTTTCAGGCCTTATTTCTCAACTGCTTAAGTTGAGTATATACTGCGATGATCTTCATTTGCTTAAAACGTTATTCTTATTGTTGTTATATTTGAACTTAGATATTTATATTTCAAATAATTTATTTTAAGTCTAATCACATCTACACATCTTTATATCTAAATATTCGTCTATCTGGCAAATAGATTAAATGTGCATTCATTTTGTGGCGCTAAACGTGTAGTATTTATCAACAACATCAGATCACGAAATTCAAGTGTTGCAATTTGTTTTCTGACCGTCATAATTTGGTCTGCGTGACAGGGTTCATTGACAATTCCGTCTCGATTTTCCTTCGCACAGGTCAGCTCAGTTTTTCTCAATCTCTTCGACGCGAAAAGAGATTGCAGTCAGGCCGGATTACGGTCCACGTCAAGAGTTTAATTTCCCACCATTGTTCGGTCCATCGATTGACATTAGCTAACTTCTCTTTCGTATATACTAAATAATTATTTACCGCAGTGTTGGTGAAAGTAGCGGATATTTCCCTCCAATAAAGTGAAAAATTGTTAACCACTCACCGGTTTGTGCAGAGCAAGTAGTTAATTGACCATACCGTCTCGATTTGCCTCCACATGTATTGGTTTGGTTTTTTAAGAGTAAGATTTTTGCCACAGCTGGCTCGTTGTTTTAGTATGATTGTGCCCTTTTGAAGTGAGCATTGCACACCCGATGATCTTTTGTTGAACGAAAAGTCCTTCTTCAGTTTAAATATTATGAAGCCACTACTTTCATAGAATCTTATTTCCTAAGAAGCTATTAAAGGGAAACTGCTCTTTATGTTTCTTTGAATTTTTTAGCAGTCATCATGCCAAGGGCTATCGCGCACTTCGCGGAAACAGATGAAGCTTTAGGATTCTTAGAAAAAATTACTCTATGCTCTCCAGAGTTACCTTTACTTCAGTTAAGTTTTTCCTACAGCTAAAAGGTCCAAGACAGTTCATTAAAACATTCTTTTCAGTTGCAGGTAATAGATTGCATGCTGGATTAAATAAACGTGAGTGAAGTAAAACGTGAGAAATGATATTCCAGACGTGGAGATTTTTTTTTCACTCGTTTCTTAGGAATCGCTGACCTTGTACTCAGAAATATAAATATATATATATATATATATATATATATATTTATATTTCATATTATCTACTTTCAGTCAAATCGCATCTACACATCTTTATATCTAAACATTCGACTTTCTGGCGAATAGATTAAATGTGCATTTATATTGTGGCGTTTTTAAAAGTGCAGTATTTATCTACATGCAACAACATGAGATCAGGAAATTCAAGTGTGACAATTTGGTCTGCGTGACAGAGTCCATTGACGACAGTCTCGATTTTCCTCTGCACAGATTGGCTCGGTTTTTCTCAATATCTTCGACGCGAAAATGTGATCCTCTTCGTGTAATTGTCACATAGATTTTGCATAGAATCCATCGTTAGCTCGTTGTTTTGGTATGATTTGTGCCCTTTCGAAGTGAGCATTGCACACGCGGACCCTTTGTTAAACGAAAATTTCTCCTTGAAATATTATAAAGCCACTACTTTCGTAGAATCTTCTTTGCTGGGAAACTGCTCTTTATGTTTCTCTGGATTGTTTTCATCATGCAAAGAGCTATCACGCACCTTAGAATTCTTGGAAAAAGAAATACACTTTGCTTTCTGGAGGTACCTTTACTTCAGTTAATTTTACCTACAGTTCGTAGATCCAAGACAGTCACGGTGCCATTAAAACACTCTTTTTCGAAGCTGATAAAAATCATGCTGGATTAAATAAACGGGAGTGAAGTAAAACATGAGCTTGAGAAACGATTTTTCAGAGATGCAATTTTTTTCACTCGTTTCTTAGAAATCGTTGACCGAAAAGAAAGGTGGAAATATTACTCTAATTCGCGGTCTCTCGAGTGCTTCAAGTCGGAACGTCTGAAGAATTAGGTTAACAAAAGAGTGATTTTAATTTTCATGCAGACATGCGATTTTAAGACTTGTTTCTTAGAAATTACTGAAGGGGGAAATTTTTGCTTCGATTTGCAAGCTCTCGAGTGTTTCAATAGATGACTTTTGGTCGTCTTTTGGTTGTACTAACTGAGATCTTAGCGTAGTCTCCGACTTGAAAACAACGTGCGACGAGACCTTTGGCGCGCTCGTAAAGGCACTTGACAATACCGCGTTTTACTGATCGAGGGTGGTGTGAATCGTACGCTAAGTATTGATCGGTGTGCGTGGGCTTCCTGTATACGCTGGTGGCGAGTTGGCCGTCTGGTTCTCTTAAAATTGTGGTGTCAGACTTGCCTTCATTGATCGTGACCCTTAGTACTACACGCGCAGAGTCAAAGAGGCAGTTCATATAAGACTTCACCCTAACGACATCAACATCATCACACATGATTACATCGTGAGACAAACGAAAAAACTTAGCTTTTATTGTTATTCACCAAGATGAATAACCACAACCTTTTTTACGAAATAATCTTAGATATTTGTCATGCTATAACCCCGACCTATAAATGACGATGTGTTCCTTGAAGAACGAAAGAAAACGAACCAATACAAAAACAAAAAAGTATCGCAAACAATTTATTGAAACACGCCTCTTACAAGTGTCGAATGTCATTTTAAATTTTCTAAGTCCAGAAACTCTTCTGTAACTCAAGACAAACAAGGGGCTAAAGCCTTCTAAACTTTAACATTTAACTAACAAACATCATCATCAAATATTTCATCCTCAAATATTTCAATGCATCACCGTTCTTATCCTGCACGCCATCGCACTGATCATTTCCGGTGGCCCCAAGATCCCGATTGTTTGCGCAGAAAGGACTGTAGTCGCTGTAAGCCAATTCTAGCGCTTCCTTGGCCGGGGCGGCGAAGTTGCAGTCAGAATCTATCAGGTTCTTTAAACACCTCTTTACTTTTGCATTTTCCCTGGAAGAAAAAAATTCACAACGTTCATTAAAAAATAAAATAAGATAAATAAATAAATAAATAATGATAGTTCTCTAAAGAGCACAATGGTGCTATACCGTTTGGTGCGCTGGCGCCTTAATATAAAGAAAAGTTTTCACTGGGTCTCGTCTGAGTAATTGTATCGTGTCCCTAAGCATGCTGAAGGAGACACTATAAGAAAAACCAACAGAGAGTTAAATATGCAATGATTGACATTTATAAATGCAGGGTCAGGGGCATATTTGGGACGGGGGGATGGGGGCGGGGGGGGGGGGGTTGGGGTGCCCACACCCATAGTGCCCCCACCTCTTTTAAAGCCTTTTTTCACATTAAACGAATCTTATCAACGACATCTCTGACTTTACTTTCTCGCAGTGAATCTCCCATACAGACCATCATCACGTCGACAACACAATTCTTCAGTTCGGCTAAGCTCCACACTGTAATACGAAGAAGATAAAAATTATCATGGTCAAGCAGTCGAACCAAATTGCGATGTTTTGATGTATCAATACGTGGGGCAGTACACTGACCTTTATTTAAAAAAATAAAAGAAAAACAGCTAAAGATAAAAGAAAAACTAACAAAAGGCAATAACCAACTAAAAGAAATCAGGATGGGGAAGGAATGGGCAATTAGAAACTACAGAAGCAAATGCGACCTAGCTATGAAGTTCTGTAAATGAATGACAGCAACAGCAAATATGAGGAAAATTCTACTCGTAGCCTAACAGATTTGTAGCAAACAGTATTTGGTATACTTATGTCCTTAAGAACGATCGCTCTTCAAATGTACTTACCCACAATTTGCCTTTGGGTCTTTTGGAAAATTTTAAGAAAAGCAGTACTGCATTTACGAGCACTGCAGTAGTACTCCATGAAAGTACAAGAGCCCACGCTAGGAAACGGAAACTGCAACTTAAGTGATAAGGATTTCTCAACCAAATCTTCTTGCCAAATTTAAGTCGGTTAGCCTGATCTAAATTCTCGGGTGAAATAACTCTAATTCCGGGCGACAAAACTACAGGAGAGATAACTTTAGGGCGACTTGACTGGTTCAGTTAACTGAATTAACAATACTGACTCAGTTCTCCTCTGCACAGATTGGCTCGTTTCCCTCTTTCTCTTCGAGTTTTCTCTCCCCTTCATGGTGAACAAGGGATCTTGTCACTTTAGTAAGAGACTTTTACCGAGAAAATACAATTGGCACGTTGTTTCAGAACGATTTAATGCCCCTTTCGGAGTGAGCACTGCATTTATTGACTCTTCGTTGGACAAGAATCTTCCCTGAAAAATTATGAAGGCACTTATTTTGTAGATTCTTACTTCCTGAGAGGCCGATAAAGGAAAATTTCAGTTTGAGTTTCTATGATTATGTTGCTGCCAGAAACAGACTGCAATGAAATCCACCACGAGGTGTATTAGAGGCCAGTTTCAGTTTTGATTCTCCACGGAAAGAAGTGACGCGCGAGGTTTCTTAGAAAAAAGATACTCTACGCTTTGCAAAGGTACCATTATTTCAGTTTCACTAACAGTTTATAGAGAAGATAGTGACATTTTGTTGATTATTTCAGTTAATTTCACCAACAATTTGTAAATCCAAGATAGTGACATTTTGTAGAAAATGAAGCACATACGTGTTTAAAATAAATTGAAGTAAAAGCGAGAGTAATGATTCTCCAAACATGCGAGTTTGAGATTCGTTCCTTCCACATCACTTACCAAAAACAAAGGAGAAGAATTACTCCGACTCGCGAAATCTCGATTGGCCTAAGAAAGATCTAAGAAAGTAATCAATCTCTCTGGCGGATCAACAACATGAACTTTGCCAATATTTCGAGTGAAATGCGCAATGAGCGAGTTAGGTAAACATACAAGTTTCAGGCTTCAGGGCGATGCACATTATACTAATCTGCTTAAGAAAACTAAAAAATGAATAGAAAAACTAGAAACAAATCCATCAGAACTAATGAAATAATCTGGTCTGCGTGACAGGGTTCATTGACAGCACTGTCTCGATTTTCCTCTGCGCAGATTGGCTCGGTTTTTCTCGCTCTCGTCGACGCGAAAAAGGGATCCTCTTCGTGTTCTTGTCAACTTAGAGTAATATTTTTGCAGAGAGTCCACAGTTGACTTGTTGTTTTGTTATGATTTGTGCCCTTTCGAAGCTAGCACTGCACAAGAGATGACTTTTTCCGGTTGAACGAAAATTCCTCCTTCATTTAAAATAGTATGAAGCCACCACTTTCGTGGAATCTTATTTCCAGGGAAGCTATCAAAGGGAAACTGCTCGTTACGTTTCATTGAATGGTTTTTGCAGGCATCATGCCAAGAGCTGTCGTACACTTCGCAGAATTATTCTTTGAAAAAAATAAAAATACTCTATGCTTTCCAGAGCCGGGTACCTTTACTTCAGTTAATTTTACCCACGGTTCATAGATCCAAGACAGTGCCATAAAAACACTCTTTTTCGTTGCTAATAAATTGCATGCTGGATTAAATAAAGATGAGTGAGGTAAAACGTGAGAAATGATGTTCTAGGCATGCGATCTTTTTTTGCTTTTGCTCGTTTCTTAGAAATCGCCAACCGTAAAGGAGGGGATAAATGTTACTCTAATTCGCGGTCTCTTGTGTGCTTTAAGAAAGGTCTGAATGTTAACAAGAAATTGAAATTTTAAAATGCTGCTGGACCAACAAATGCAACTTGATCAACTTTGTGGTCGAAATATGCAACTGAGAGAGTTAGGTAAACATGCAACCTCGACGCTGTAGGATGTCAAACATTATACACATTATGCTTATTTCCAGGGAAGCTCTCGAAGGATAACTGCTTTTCATGTTCCTTAACTGTTTCTGCAGTCATCAAGAAATCGCAAACCGAAAAGAAAGGAGATATTATCATTCTGATTGGCGATCTCTCGAGTGCTTTAAGAAAAGTCTGAAGAAATATGTTAACAAGAAAGTGAAATTTCGAAATGCCAGTGAATCGACAAAAGTTACTTAGCCAACTTTGTAAACGAAATACGCATTTGAGTGAGTTTGGTAGACATGCAACCGCAATACTCCCGTGGCAACGAACGTTATGGATAATCTGCCTGCGAAAACTTGACACTCAATGAAAGTTCTAGAAACGAAGTCATCGAATTATAAAAATCATTGGTAAGACTGGAGAGAAGCCAGCTGACACTTACATACAGATATGAAACAAATATCACATCGACAAATTGGTTAGAAAACCATTGTCTACTTCTTTACAGCTCCACTCAGACTGGCCATCTAACGAGAGTCCCACCACTGTATGCATATATAGTTAAGCTGTAAGAACGAGTATCAAGCTCTTTTGGTCCGCACGCCTCCCTTTCCCTACCCCCCTCCAATTAAAGATTTAAAATGCATACGAGCGGTTGCTAATAGCAGGTAAAGTGCTGTGAGGGGACGAAAGAAATATAAAAGCAATGACAACAAGCTTTATTTGCACAACCGCATACATTTGCAAAAAGTATTGCAAAAGTCAACTCATTTCTTTTTTAATTTCAGGTTTTCTAAGTTACATCGCTAACGATTTGTCATGTACATCAAAGCAAAATAAAACATTGATAGTAAAGGTAAATAGCCTCTACGATGTTGAAGGTATTTTTATTTTCTTTTGTTCTGGATTTTGATCATTGTGTGAACACTAAGAACGAAATTTAAATTATTATACTAATATTGCTAACCATATTAGCTAATTTAACAGGAAGTAGAAATTGGTAAGAGCTATACGACGGTAATTTAATATATCTGTGATTTGTTCGTCTTATAACTAACATTTCTTGGAGAGAACAAGAACAAATGAGGAAATCACTAGTTAATTTTAGAAGCTATGTATCACATTCAAAACTGTAAATGTTCGTGACCTTGTTGAATAGTTCCAGCGATTGATAGAATTGCATTTGGCATGATAGGTCAGTTCAAAAAGAGCAATAAAAACTTGCCCGCTGGTCGACTATTGAACCCTCGAGAGCTTGATGGCAGGAACATCGGACTACCCACTCAGGAATACAAAATAATACGGGTGAACTGGTAAAGAAATCTAACGAAATTCGAGGTGGGTGTGGGAAAGGAAAAAAGAGAGAGTTTACAATGACGGACTCCAATCTTAACTGGGTGAGAAGCAATACTTATGAAAACTTAATGATAACAGTTAAAGGATGGGAAGAGGGGAAGAACGGGATTATGTTGAAGATAAAGTTGTGGTGCAACATTTAATTTGTGTAAAAAAAACTGTGTATTTTACCCGGTTTGAAAGGTATTCTCTCTTTTGCCTAGTTGGTGTGAAGTTGGGTTCAGCATTAATCACTCCTCCTGTTTACCACCATCACCCCCACCCTCCCCCCCTTGCCCATTTCACTCCATTTCCAGTCAAAGAACTAAAAGCCATGTTCATTCAACTTACGAGCAAAGAGTGGGATCTGCTCTGTCCTTGATAAATTTTTGTCGAAATGATCGCATGCAATTTTGCGAATCATTGTTATATGATGCGGAACAAAGGTTACTGCCTGGTGACAAAGTGGGGAGTTCCATATAATTTTGGCCACAATATTCTTCTTTCTTAAAGCTGGCGTCAACGATCCCTTTGATTTGGCTTTCGGTCAGTCGGTCTTTCCAACAAAACTTAATCAGGTCGCCAATACAATCTTTCATTTTGGTGAACACCGCGCTGTAGGGACAAGACAGAAAACATCATGATCAAAATTCGAGCCGCGATGTTTTGATGTATTTTTTGCAGCGCGGAAAAATGCCTCCTCTTCCAAAGAAAAATGAAAGAAAGAAAGAAAGAAGAAAGAAAGAAAGCAAGAAAGAAAGCAAGAAAGAAAGAAAGAACGAAAGAACAAAAGAAAGAAAGAAAGAACAAAAGAGAGAAAGAAAGAACGAAAGAAAGAAAGAAAGAATGAAAGAAAGAAAGGAAGAAAGAAAGAACGAAAGAACGAAAGAAAGAAAGAAAGAAAGAAAGAGAGAAAGAGAGAGAGAGAGAGAGAGAGAGAGAGAGAGAGAGAGAGAGAGAGAGAGAGAGAGAGAGAGAGAGAGAGAGAGAGAGAGAGAGAGAGAGAGAGAGGGAGAGAGAGAGAGAAACAGCTAGGTGAAAAGAAAAAAAAGGAAAACTTAATAGAGACAATGACTAACCAAAAGAAATCGGGATGACTGAGGATAGAGAAGAGTTAAGCCATGGATATAACAAACTACAGAAAAGAATTAAACCTGAAAAATGCTACTCCTTCCTCCACAGATTTGTTGCAACACCTGTTTGGTATTCCGCATACAAACACCTTTAGAACCCGCCACTCTTTATATCCACTTACCTACAATCTGCCTTTGGGTCTCTCTGAAATGCTTTAAAAAAAGCAGTATTGCATTTACGAGCACTGCAGTAGTATTCCATGAAAGAACATGAGCCCAAACTTACGTTAGAAAAGGTAGCATCGCTTCCGACAAGGAAAACTGTTTAAAATTAAATACAAAACAAACCCAGAGGTGAATAAAAATTGAAAGACATCAACAGTTGACTACTTATTAACCAGAGTGATGTTTATCAGTAAGCAGCGAAGTCGAAACAGCTATGCCGTCTGAGATTTTCCCATGACAGCCGGCTGGGCGAGTTCTTGAATATATTGTTCACGCAAATATATTGTTTATAAGAAATAGGACGAAATGTATGATATTTGAACATTAGAGGACTTTCCGTGTTTACATAAGCTCAGCAGGTTAGAGTTAGGAAGCTGGGAGAATTCAAGAAATTTATGCAAACCCTATACTGTTGCAACGTCTTTGAGCAGCTTCCTAGTTTCCAATATCCGCGCAACATTTGCATATTGAATAAGCTTCGCGCCAATTGGTCAAATTTTCCTATTGTGTTGGTATGTCGTTTCATATAAGTATCTTAACTGTCAGGCATGTTCTTACTGTCTTTTCTTTGTTCGATTTTCATTTCCTTGTTATCGTTGTACATTGTTGTTATTCAAGTCAGTTCTTCATACATTTCAGACACCACTGGCTGTTGGTCAGAGAAAGCATTACCACTATGTAAACTCCATGCAGTGGTCTTTTACATTTCAAAACCCCACAAATAATTCCTAGTAGGATTTACAACCCTTAATCGAACTGAAACTTTTGTATGGGGTCCAGATAAATGACAAGTGGTCCAGATGTTTGCAGCCGGTTGGAATTTAACTGAAATTCCAGTATGTGCTGCCAAAAATGGGATGCAGCTCCCAGCAAAACCTCCTTTTGTTGACTTACAGCTACTATAAAAGTTACTTTTTGTGCCCTAACTTATTCACTGTTTTTACTGTTTCATGTCTGGTCTCTCTCAGGGCATTTGCAACCTCCCCCCACCCCCCCCCCCAAAAAAAAAAATAATGAATGAATAAATAAATATCCTCCGCACTTAAATGCTTTGTTGAGAGGGTGTTTTTTTTTTCATGATATTTCATTGTTATATTTTAACGCCACCACTTGTCACAGAAACTGCTATGTAAAGTGATCGTTCAGATGCAATGGTATGAAATCGAATCTACCAAAGGTTGTGACTGATTTGCTCTTCGTTCAAGCTGTCCTAATTTTTTCCACTTCTTTCAATACCTGTCAAACTTTGAGTTTCATTGGCAAATTAGCACCTGAGTGTTTGGCTTGCCTATGGACATGTTAAAATTTCCGAGAAATCGTTAAAACAAAATGCGCAGTAAATTCATATATAGTACCTTTAACAACAAAATGCTCCGATGAAAGTAGATCATTTAAATTACTTATTTTCAGAGACAAAAACGATAGTTACGTCTAGAGTTTCAATCAGAAGTCAAGGTAAAAATTGCTGAATTTTTCGCTTTTGAGTGAAACGGATCGTATTTCACAGTAAAATTCCAAATATTTCTAGTGCACGAAGTGATCTCATGTTTACATGAATAATTAATTAGACGAGAAATATTTCTCGACAAAAGCTGGATTCAAAACAGTTTTTTATTTGCCGTTAAAAGCAAAAAAAAGTACAAACTTTGTTCAGGTTAAGAAACCCGCGCTGTAGATTTCACAGTCTTCTACCTCTCTGACACATCATTACTTTAATGCAGTATTTGTCGGGCCTTGGAAGCGTCAAATTGTCACATGAAGACTGAAACTTCGGTTTTCACTCCAAGCCATAATTCACATCACTTCGGTGAATCGAAGTGTCGTTTAACTCGGAAGCTTATTCTGTCGCTTTAAAGACTTTGATATCCATTATTTTCTACGCAGAGTATTCTGTAGCATTGTTACTTTTCATTTTGAGCTCCAGAAGGTCTAACTCGATCGGAAAAAAAAAAAAAACCGAAAATACGACTTGAAATTATTTAAAGTCGGCCGCGAGGATGCTATTCCTGGCATTCCTCATCAAATTATGTGCTAGCCCAACTGGAACGAAGATCGGTCGGAACATCGCCGAGTGCAAGCGAAAATTCCTGAATGCGTAAAGCAGTTTTTTTTTGGTTCAACTTGTTACCCATCAGAATAATTGTCTACTGAGTTATGCTATTGTTTACTTTTCGATGACTATAATGTCCATTGCTTTCTAAAGCAGTAGACATAACAAATTCACTCGTCACGTAGGCCAGCGCGTGACGTATCTTAAGGAGAAATCTTCAAATCTCAATTCACGGGTCACGTTTATCTCAGGGTTATTGAAGAGGCAAATCACGCCTCATGCTGGTTTACAATTTCACAAATCACGCCTTTTTGTGTCGTTTCATTTTAGTGCTGCGGATGACGCTTTTAAAGTCACTGATCGACCGGTCATCTAAAGGGTACGTTTGAATATTGAAACCCTATGCATGAGGTAGCGCCAAAGAGCCTTTGACTACCTCATGGTATGACGCCAGTAACACAACAGTGAAACCTGTTTTTAGCGGCACCGTATAAAGCGGTTGGTTGTCACTGAGATCCCGAAATTTATCTGACTTTCGAATAAACTTTGTCTTGAACTCTCATCTGCTCATTGATGTCAAGTGTACGTCACGCAATTTTGAGAGGAGATGGCAAAGTCTCACGTTACTGTACATCTGCTTTTCAGTGGAGCTCTTCACAATCGTATCACAGTTTCGGATTCTTAAAAATGACTGCACTTTTCATAGAATTTTCGAATGCATAAGCTTTTTCAACGACTCTGATATAAATTTCATTTTCATTCTGAGAACTCAATAACCCACGGAAAGCTTGTTGTGTGATTATATCATGTTATTCAAGTAACAGCAGGTTTCTTGGGCACAGTTTATATTTAAAACTTAACTTGTGTGGCTCGCCGCAGTGTCTTGTTAGGCTCTGAAAGCAAGCCCATTGATGGATTCATGTCAGCTTATAAATGTGCAAAGGTATTCAGCGCTGTTTGGCTCTTATCCATCTCCTTCTATAAGCTTTCTCCGGCCGGTCATGACCCTGACAAGTGCGTAACGTTTTCTTGCGGTTCAGAAACTGCGAGCCAGACAATTTTTTTTGTCTGGCTCTTGTAAGTCCGATATCTGGATCTATGAATGGTATTCAGGCCGCAGTTAGGCCGGATTCCGGCTCTGTTAACTCCAGATCTCTATTCACCTCCTGATGCAGTCGAAGAAACAAAATTCCATGCTAAGATTTAAATTTCCCACCATTTTTCGGTCTGTAGACTGAAATCAACTAAATTTGGTTTCTGCGTGGTATATACTGAATAATTATTTCATACAACTCCACTAAAGTAAAAAGTTATTAACTACTCACCGGTCCGTACAAAGCAAGTAGTTTATTGACCATACTGTCTCGATTTTCCTCCGTACAGATTGGCTCGGTTTTTCTCAATCTCTTCGACAAATAAAAAAGGGATCCTCTTCGCATTATTGTCACCTAAGAGTAAGATTGTTGCAAAGAAGCCACAGTTGGCTCGTTGTTCCGGTATAATTTGTGCCCTTTCGAAGTGAGCACTGCACACGAGATGACCCTTTGTTGAACGGAAATTCCTCTCTGAAATATTATGAAGCCACTACTTTCGTAGAATCTTATTTCCTGGGAAGCTATTAAAGGAAAACTGCTCTTTATGTTTTTGCATTCATCACGCAGAGCTATCGCGCACTTCACGGAAAGAGATGGCGCTTTAGAATTCTTGGAGGTACCTTTACTTCAGTTAATTTTACCTAAAATTCATAGATCCAAGACAGTGCCATTAAAACACTTTATTTTGTTCATAATAAATTGCATGCTGGATTCAATAAACGTGAGTGAAGAAGAAATAATTGCGAAATGCTTCTCCAGACATGCGATTTTCTGACTCGTTTCGTGGAAATCGCTGACCGATAAGAAGGGGATAAATATCTTTAAATATCATTCTAATTGGAGATCTCTTGAGTGTTTTAAAAAAGGTTAACAAGAGAGTGAAATTTTAAAATGCCAGTGGATCAACGAAAGTAACTTAGCCAACCTTGTGATCGAAATACGCAACTGAACGCGAACATGCAACCTGCCCACGTTCTAGAACGAGAAACACGAGACAAATTCTCCTCATTTCCAACGAAGCTATTGAAGGAAAACTGCTCTGAATGGTTCTCCCTAATTGCCTTTCCAATCATCTGCGAAGAGCTATCGCGTGCTTCGGGGAAAGACATATTGAATAAGGATTCTTGAAAAAGAATACTCTATGCCTTCCCAACTTTACTACATTAATTTCACCTACAGTTTATAGATCTAAGACAGTGACATAAAAACACCCTTTTTGTAGAAAATACACTGCAGACTGGATTTAAATAGGGGGGAGTCGATTAAAATCATGTGAATGATTGTTCAGACATGCGATTTAAAAACTCGTTTCCCAGAAATCACTGATTGAAAAGAAGAGAACAAATGCTACTTCGATTGGCGATCCCTCGAGTGTCTAAAGCAAGGTCTAAATAAACACGTTTACAAGAAAGTGAAATTTGAAAATGACGGCGGATAAACAAAAGTAACTAAGACAAATTTGTACAAGGAATAAGCAAGTGAGCGAGTTAGGTAAACATGCAACCTTGACTGAAGGATGACGAACGTTTTACATATTCGCTCTACGATTCTTGGAAAAAGATACTCTACTCTTTCCAAAGGTACCATTATTTCAGTAAATTTCACCTAAAATGTAAAGATCCAAGACAGTGCCATTAAAACACTCTTTTTAGATGATGAATTGCACACTGAATTGAAATGAATGGCTTAATCAGGTAAAAACGTGGGGACGTTTGTGTCAGCTATGCAATTTTGAGATTCGTTTCTTAGAAATAACTTACCGAAAATTACTCTAAATTGCGATCTCTCTAGTGCTTTAAAAAAATTTCTGGAGGAATATTTTAACAAGAAAGTGAAATTGCCAGTGGATCAACGAAAGTAACCCTGCCAACTATGTGAATGAAATACGTAACCAAGCCAGTTAAGAAAACATGCAATCTCAACGCTCTAGGGCGACGGACATTCTTCATACTATGCTACATAAGAGTTTAGACTCGATAGAAAAATTAGAAACGAAGCCATCGCAAAAATCGATATCATCGTACAGACTGAAAATAAGCCAATAGCACTAATGGAGAAATATTACATTGACAAACTCGACTGTAAACCATGGTTTATTTGTTTGCATGCACTGATAACCTCTGTTTAAAGTATTTACCCCTCTGCAAATGCTTTGCACCCGAAACGCAAAACAACGATAATAATCTGAAATTGATTGCAAAGGTGAATTGACTTACCAAAGGCAAATAAAATGCTGAAGCAAATCATTTTCATCCTGTTCGTTGTGGACTTGATCTCTGCTCAGACTGAGTTCTGTTAAGAGTACTACCCAATTTAAGCGTCGGGTTAAGTCAAATGTTTGAAATGCTACTAATTGGATCTTTGTGTCATGCGCAAAGGTTTCTGGAACTGTGGGATGGCAAACATTTCAAGTATATGGCGGAGGGTTGTTTTGACGTCCGTGGTAACGATTTTGACGAGAGGTCAATGATTTTTCGCCGCGGTTTTATCAGAAAAGGATTTTGTCTGAATAACTATGAAATTGGTCATAAAATATACTAATGATCTTCTCTCCTTGCGTTAGCTAAGGTCTATTAATTGTGAAATCGTCATCGATTAGTGCTCTCGAAATATTACAAGAAAACATCACAAAATATTCACGAAGAATTTCAAGAGGCCTCAAATAGGCTGTCGACAACCCTAATACACCTGAAAAGGAAGTTTCGCTCTCGCATCAGTTGAGATGGATCCGCAATCGCGCATCAAAAAAAAAAAAAACCAGGAAAACAAAAAAAAAAACGTGAAAATATTAAAGCTAAACCGTTTAAATCAAAGGGCATACTTGCCCTTTAAAAAAGTCATTACAGGAGAGCTAGCTGGCGAGGTGTTTTAAGGTTTAAAGGAAAAAAAAGCCCTAAAGGGTAAAGCTCGGACGAGGACTGCTGATAAATCGGACGAGGAGGCTATCCAAGAGAGGGGGAAATCCGAGATTCAGTGGAGGATGTTCCTCAAGTGTCGGTATAGAAAGGCGTCCATGGTTCTATTTCAGTAACAAAAAGAGGATTAATTTTTTAGTATCTGCGGAAAGCCTCATACCTTCAACTAGTCGTGGCTGGTCAGGTTCAAACATTGGGATGAACTAAGGAAACAGCTAAGTCTCTAAAAGCTGTTTTTTTAGATCGACATAATTGTTTCGCTATAAGTCATTTTGCTATGAATTTTTTCGCTTTAAATAACTTGGTTAAAGCGAATCTAGTCCTCGTGAGTCGCAACACTGAACATTGATACTATTGGCTTCGGCAAAGGAAAGTGGACATACATTAACCGCAGGAGGAACTTCAAATCTGTTCCCTTGGAGGCTACCCAAACTGTTCGCAATGTAAATATTCTTTTAACTATAGCATTTTAGTAGTCAAGTTCTTAATGTATAAATGCAAAATGCAAGGACGGAACCTCGATTTAACTGGAGTACAAAGCTACCTAAAGGTTCACTGTGTTATTATAAAATTGGCATATGCTTTTTCCTATCAGGAAAAAAATCTTAGAAAAAATTCCGACCGCCGGTCAATTAGAAATTTGAGAACCGTGACTAGCAGTCAACCTCACGCAAAGTGTCAATATCCATGGGTATATTCTGAGTCCAGCGAAAACGGAGCGTTAGACAAGCGATTTATGAATGTCCTCGGGAAACGCTTAGCAGTTCCGATCGTCTACTCGTAGATGTATAAAAGTTTGAACTGTCTAGATTCTCCCGATTTGTCATTTTTTTTTTCCCGACCGTTACATGATTATCTTGGCCGGCTGCCCGTTATTCAGCTATAGACGCTTACGATATGCATACACTTAAAGCTCTCGCACAAAAACCGATTCAAATGTTAGTTTTTTGTTTTGTTTTTTGTTTTTGTCTTTTGTCTTTTGTTTTTTGTTTTTGTTTTTTTTCACAAGTCCACGCAGTGTTTTTGTACGGCTCGTGTCATGCCGATGTCTAGATCTATAAACAGTATTCAGGCCACGATCATGCAGAATTCCGGCTCTATCGGGCTTTAGATCTTCATTCGAGTATTCACCTCCATTCAGCCGAAGAGACAAAACTTACATATCAAGAGTTTAATTTCTCACCTATTTTCAGTCTATAGACAGAAATAAACTAATTGTTTAGTTAGTAATCTGACCAATGACTATAACAGTTCTGACATTCAAAGGTGACAATACAGTCTACGGTGTCATACTTGCTTTCGAACCTTTATTTGTATAAGAAATTCTAAAGAATTAGGAGGCCTTAGTTTAAATGAAGTGTACCATCCACATTTTTTATATCTTCAGCCATGGCGTAAGGAAAAATTTATTTTTGAATATTGAGTATCATTCACTTTTCTATCGCCTTGTCTACATGGCCAAGCAGTAAAGCAAATTACCAAGTTTCTTCGCCTGGATCCAATTGGATCCAACTGATTCTTGTATCTCACGAATGAGGAATACTTAAGGAAACTTTCTTTGACACCAGAAAATCTTGAAACTCATATCCTTTGTCAGACGTAACTGAGTTGCAAGTAAATATAACTCTGAATTCGTCATCTGAAGGCTTCAATTTATTACATCCAAATCTCAATCCGCACTGTAGCTACTAGAATATACATTTTTATTTATTATGAAATAACTGCGAAATGATTTTATATTGTTTTTCTTTCCACTGAACTACTATTGTGATGGTCTGTTTCCATCCAATTCAGGTCGCGTTTTTGCATGAGTATATGAAAGAATTAAGTAATTCCGGTAGCGATTTGTTTCTCGCCAGTATGCTCGTTGTCTTCTATAGATAGTTCTTAATTGATTTTAGTTGGGTAAGTCGTCTCGTTAGTTTTTGGTAGCGTCATGTTGCTTTTGAGTTTTACTGCTGGACCTTGGTTCGCTACAAGTTCGTTTCAATTTCATGAAGCTTTGTCGTTATTCTTGCTGTTGTTGTATTTGAACTTAGATATTTATATTTCAAATCATTTATTTTCAGTCGAATCACATCTGCACATCTTTTCATCTAAATATTCTTCTATCTGGCAAATAGATTAAATGTACATTAATGTTTTCTGAGTGCGATAACTTGGTCTACGTAGTAGGTTTCATGGACGATACTGTCTCGATTTTCGCCCACACACATTAACTCGGTTTTTCTCAGTCTCTTCGAAGCGTAAAAGGGATCGCAGTCAGGCCGGATTCCGGCTCTGTTAGGCTCCAGACAAAGAATTTTCCCATCGCCATTTTTCGATCTATCGACTGACTTTAACTAAATTTGGTTTCTCTGTGGTATAAACTAAATAATTATTTATCTAAGTGTTGATGAAAGAAGTTGATGTTGACCTCTATTACAGTGAAAAAGTATGAACCACTTACCGGTCTGTGCAGAGCAAGTAGTTCATTGACCATACTGTCTCGATTTTCCTTCGCACATATTGGATCGGTTTTTCCTAATTTCTTCGACGCAAAAAGGTATCCTCTTCGTGTTATTGTCACCTTCGAGTAATATTTTAGCAGATAAGCCACAGTTGGCTCAATCGTTGTTTTGGTATGATCTGTGCCCTTTCGCGAGCACTACAGGCGCGATGACCTTTCGTTGAACGAAAATTCCTCCTTCATTTGAAATATGATGAAGCCACTACTTTCGTAGAATCTTATTTCCTGGGAAGCTATCAAAGGGAAACTGCTCTTTATGTTTCTTAGAATTGTTTTTGTATTCATCATGGAAAGAGCTATCGCACACTTCGCGGAAAGAGATGACACTTCAGGATTCTTAGAAAAAAATACTCTATGCTTTCAGAGTTACCTTTACTTCAGTTCATTTTACCAAAAGTTCATAGATCCAAGACAATGCCATTCAAACAATCTTCTTTGAAGCTAATAAATTGCATGCTGGATTTAATACAGGTGCGTGAGGTAAAACGTGAGAAATGATTGTCCCGACGCAATGCAACTCGTTTCCTAGAAATCACCAACCGAAAAGAAAGCAGAAATATATTATTCTGATTTGCGATCTCTCGAGTGCTTTAAGAAAGGTCTGAAGAAAATATGTCAACAAGAAAGTGAAATCTCGAAACAATGCAAAAATAAATTATACACATTCTGCTTATTTCCAGGGAAACTATCAAAGGAAAACTGCGTTCAGTGTATGTTTCTTAGAATTCTTTTTGCAGTCATCAAGCAAAGAGCTATTGCGTACTTCGCAGAAAGACATGACGCGTTAGGATTCTTGGGGGAAAAAAACCTCTAAGCCTTCAAAAGTTACCTTTACCTCAGATGATTTAACCTACAATGGTAAATCTAAGACAGTGGCATCAAAACATTCTTTTCTTAGATAATAAATTGCATGCTGAATTAAATTAAACGGCTTAATTGAAGTGAAAACATGCGACATGATTATCCAGACATGCGATTTTAGGACTCGTTTCCGAGAAATCACCAACCGATAATAAGGGGGAAAATATTACTTCGATTTGCGATCTTTCCAGCGCTTTAAGAAAGGTCTGAAGAAATATGTTTACCACAAAGTGAAACTTTAAAATGCCAGTGGATCAACGAAAGTAATTTAGCCAACTTTGTGAACGAAATACACAACTGGGCGATTTTGGTAGAAGTTTTTTTAGGTAGACATGCGACCTCGATGCGCCGTGGTGACGAACATTATTCATGTAATCTGCTAGAGAAAACTTGATACTCGATGGAAAAAAAAAAGGAAAGGAAGCCATTGAAAACATCGAAATCATCAGAAAGACTGGAGAGAAGTTGTTTCGTTAATTTTTGCCTGCGCTGTGTTGCTCTTTAGTTTTACTGCTGGACCTTGTTACGCTACAAGTTCGCTTCTATTCCATGTAGCTTTATCGTTATTCTTGTTGTTGTTATATTTGAACTTAGATATTTATATTTCAAATTACTTATTTTCAGTCGAATAACATCTACACATCTTTACATCTAAATATTCGTCTATCTGGCACATAGATTAAATGTTCGTTTTTGTAGCGTTAAACGTGTAGTATTTATCAACAACATTGGATCACGAAATTCAAGTGTTGCAACTTGTTTTCTGAGTGTGATAATTTGGTCTGCGTGACAGGGTTCATTGACAATTCCGTCTCGATTTTCCTCCGCACAGATCGGCTTAGTTTTTCTCAATCTCTTAAATGCGGGATCGCAGTCAGGCCGGATTACGGCTCTGTTACGCTCCAGATCTTCTCTCGGGTATTCACTTCCATGCAACCGAGGAGACAAATTTCCACTCTAGAGTTTAATTTCCCACCATTTTTTGGTCTATCGACTGGAATTAACTAACCTTGGTTTCTGTGTAGTATATACTAAATAATTATTTACCCCAGCTTTGGTGAAAGTAGTGGATATTTACCTCCATCACAGTTAAAAATTGTTAACCACTCACCGGTTTGTGCAGAGCAAGTAGTTCATTGACAATACTGTCTCGATTTTCCTCCACATGTATTGGCTGGGTTTTTTTCAATCTTTTCAACGCGAAAAGGGATTCTGTTCGTGTTATTGTCTTCTAGAGTAAGATTTTTGCAGAGAAGCCACAGCTGACTCGTTGTTTTAGCATGATTTATACCCTTTCGAAGTGAGCATTGCACACGCAATGATCTTTTGTTGAACGAAACGTCCTTCTTCAGTTGAAATATTATGAAGCCACTACTTCCGTAGAATCTGATTTCCTAAGAAGCTATTAAAGGGAAACTGCTCTTTATGTTTCTTTGAATTGTTTTAGCAGTCATCATACCAAGAGCTATCGCGCAATTCGCGGAAATAGATGCAGCTTTGTAAGATTCTTCGAAAAAAAAATTACTCCATGCTTTCCAGAGTTATGTTCACTTCAGTTAAGTTTTCCGATGGTTAAAAGGTCCGAGACAGTTCATTAAAACACTCTTCAGTTGTAGTTAATAGATTGCATGCTGGATTAAATAAACGTGATTGAAGTAAAACGTGAGAAATGATGACATGGACAGACATGGAGAATTTTTTCACTCGTTTCTTAGAAATCGCTGGCCAAATAGAAGGGGAGAAATTTTAGTCTTATTCGATCGCGGTCTCTCGAGTGCTTTCTCGTCAGTATGCTCGTTGTTTTCTCTAGATAATTCTCATTATTAGATTATTTCAACGCGGTAAGTCGTTTTGCTAGTTTTTGCTAGCGCCGTGTTGTTCTTGTTTAGGAGTTTTACTGTCGGACCTGGATACGCCACAAATTGTAAGTTCGTTCCTACCTCATGTAGCTTTTTCGCTATTCTTGTACTTGCTATATTTGTACTTAGATATTTATATTTTATGTTATCTACTTTCAGTCAAATCGCATCTACGTGTCTTTATGTCTAAACATTCGACTTTCTGGCGAATAGATTAAATGTGCATTCATGTTATGGCGTTTTTAAAAGTGTAGTATTTATCTACATGCGACAACCTGTGATCACGAAATTCAAGAGTTGCAATTCGTTTCCCGAGTGTGACAATTTTGTCTGCGTGACAGGGTTCATTGACGCAACTCTGTCTCGATTTTCCTTACAGATTGGCTCGGTTTTTCTCAATATCCTCGACGTGAAAATTTGATCCTCTTCGTGTTATTGTCACGTTAGTTTTTGCAGAGAATCCACTGTTAGCTCGTTGTTTTGGTATGATTTGTACCCTTTCGAAGTGAGCATTGCACACGCGATGACCCTTTGTTAAACGAAAATTTCTCCTTGAAATATTATAAAGCCACAACTTTCGTAGAATCTTATTTCCTGGGAACTGTTAAAGGGAAACTGCTCTTTATGTTTCTCTGGATTGTTTTCAGCATGCAAGGAGCTATCGCGCACTTTACGATTCTTGGAAAAAAAATATACTTTTTGCTTTCCAAAGGTACCTTTACTTCAGTTAATTTTACCTACAGCTCGTAGATTCAAGACAGTGTCATTAAAACACTTTTTTTCGAAGCTGATAAATTGCATGCTGGATTAAATAAACGGGATTGAAAACATGAGCTTGAGAAATGATTTTTCAGAGACAATTTTTTACTCGTTTAACCTCCACGCTCTAGGATGAAGAACATTAAAAACATTCTGCTTATTTTTAGGGGAGCTATTAAAGGAAAATTGCGTTATATGTTTCTAGGAATTGTCTTAGCAGTCGTCATACAAAGGGCTATCGCGCGTGCTTTGTGGAAAGACATGACGCTTTATGATTCTTGGGAAAAAACACTCTATGACTTACAAAATTGCCTCTGAATTCAGTTAATTTCACCTACAATGGTAAATCCAAGACATTGGCATCAAAACACTCGTTTTTTTATGTGTAAGTGGCTTTTTAAATTTAAATAAACGGCTGAATTAAAGTAAAAACGTGCAACTAGGTTGTCCGGACATGCAATTTTAAGACTTGTTTCTTAGAAATTACTAAAGGGGGAAATTTTTGCTTCAATTTGCGATCACTCTAGTGTTTCAAGAGATGATTGCCTTGACATGCCACATTAAGACTCGTTTCCTAGAAATCACTGACCGAAAAGACAGAAAAATATAATCTCGAAATGCCAGTAGATCAACGAAAGTTACTTAGCCAACTTTGTGAACGACATATACAACTGAGCGAGTTTGGTAGACATGCAACCTCGATGCTAAGTGGCGACGAACATTATACATAATCTACTAAAGAAAACTTGACCGTCGATGAAAAAAAAATATAAACAAAGCCTCACACCCCAGCTGTGAAACAGCCATTCGATGAAGTTTATTTTGCCCATGACAGTGACAAGGTTCGGTTTTACATTGGATTGCCTGCCTATGACGTGCTACAAACGGTGTGCACGAATGTTTCGACATTTGTCATTAGGAAGTCTCTAACTTTATCCAAGTTTCAAGAATTTATTCTCACGCTGATGAAACTTAAGTTAAACATGCCAATGCAGGATCTTGCCTACCGCTTTGGAATTTCTCTATCAACTGTTTCGAGAATATTTTCGGCTTAGATGGTTGTTCTTTCTGCACGTTTAGCACCTTTAATAAGGTGGCCAGAACGTGAGGATTTGTGGAGAACCATGCCTCAATGTTTCCAGGCTGTTTTTGGCAACAAAACTACAGTAATTATCGACTGTTTTGAGATGTTTATCTCTAAACCTTCAAATCTAATGGCCCGGGCACAAACTTTCTCCATCTATAGGAATCAAAATACGGTCAAAATTTTGGTTGGAATAACTCCACAAGGGAGTATTTTATTCGTCTCTGACGCTTGAGGAGGAAGGACCTCAGATAAGTATTTAACTGAGAGGTGTGGCATTCTAGAACAGCTAGTACCTGGAGATTAGGTGATGGCAGACCGTGGCTTTACTATTCGGGAAAGCCTTATGTACCACAGAGCTGAGCTTGCTATACCAGCATTCATTAAAGGAAAAGACCAGCTAGACCCTGTAGATGTTGAGCGGACCCGTGGAATCGCAAACGTTCAAATACATGTGGAAAGGATCATTGGCTTACTGAGGGGAAAGTACTACATTCTTTCTGGAATTTTACCCATTGATTTCTTACAGTGTTACCCTAATGGTTTCCATGAGGCTCAAATTCCAATGATTGACAGAATTATTATAGTTCGTGCAGCTTTGACAAACCTTTTCAGTGGTATTGTACCTTTGGATTAAAATATCAGGGTATTTAAAGATCATTCTCGTTACTGTTATTATCGAGTGTCGTAAGGTGAACAGTGTGAAAATTTTCCAGGATGATTGACTATCTCACATGAACCTTGGTCAGGAACATTGACTTTACTAATTTATATCACAGAAGATAGCTGCTCCTTTTAAGAGGTTTCTAGCTAAGTAATTTTATTAGTTAAGTAAAATTATTAATCATAAATTTGAACATTAATCAGATAGGAACTGACATTGTAGATATTTTATTTTACGTTTAAACATTTAAGTAGATTTTTCAGCCTTATTTTGGAACTATGCAACTATCTATTCATTTTATCTATTTGCACATGACCCCACAAGCTGCAATGCTTAAATCCTTACCTTGTTTTAAGAGGTTATTATTATTAACATTATTATTATTAGTATTGTTAGAAAACTTTTTATGCTACACAGAGTTAGCCAGGGTCAGTGTCCTAAATATTTCACCTCATATTTTAAAGATGTTAGGTCTACACATGGTTATTAAACTAGATCTGCAATTTGACACCATCATGTAAAAGAAACTCAGGGCTCAGGAATTTCCACTCAAGTGCATGTTGTCTATGGAATAATCTAGGTGGCACATACAGAAAGATAATTTCCCACTCAAATTTCAGAAAAATGCAACAGAATAATTTTATCAAAGAAAACTCTTCACAAGAACATTTTAAGATTAGCAGGACTTTTTGGTTTTTATAATGAATTTTATTAATTTGTTTGAAAGTGTAATAATTAGTAGGATCAGTATGATTTTTGTTTTTGTGTTTTTTTGTTTTAGTTGAGGGCCATTATGTAAACTACTGGGCCACCAGTAATAAGGTATTTCACCCTTGATAAATAAATTATTTGTATTGGTATTATTGTCACTACAAGACACTAATGAGTAGGAGATGACAGAGGTTCCTGATGAAATAACATATTTTTATTAAAGAGAATGACATGGTACTTAACATTTACTTGTATTCTGATATTTTTTTGTTATTTAAGTCTGATAAGACATACTCTGTATGATTGCAAAGGATTTTACTGTACAGTCCATGTCCTAAAAAAGTTAGTATTTTTGTCAAACAACTTTGGCTATGCGATGATCATATCCCAACCATGCCACATGATTTTTTTCGTCTAATCATGACATTTTTCTGCGATAGAAGTTGAAGTGGTAGGGAAAGGAGTCATGACTACTAGTACTCTTCTTAGACAGTGCAGTAAATGTGGACGCATCTGACTAATAATGAATGTTACACTTGCAGGATTTTGTCCATAAACCAAACTTGTCGCAAACGCTATTGAAAACACACCACAGTCAGAACCATTTGCTTGATGTTGCACTGGAACACAATGAATTCCCTGAAAGGCTGGTCCGGTCAAATCAAAAGCTAGTTCCCCCAACTCTTGAGTCACAGGGGGTGAAAGGCTATCATAGACATCAACATAACCAGGAGGATTATTTATGTTACTAAGACATACCCAGTGATTGTTATTAATGTGGACTATTTGAAAAAATGGTCCAGTCATAATACTAAATTGTCGAACTCAGCCAAGAGTAGGCCTCTGAATTCCTTGTATGCCTTTATTGATTCTCCTCAGTATCATGTGCGCCTCGTGTATGATTACACAGTCCAACCATCCACTTGGGGAAGCAATAAGGCCATATTCATGATGTCGTAGTCTTCCTTCTGTCTCATGCTTGTCACGAGGAGGCGTGTTTGTAAAGACGGTTTACAGAATTGTTACTTCTTCAGTGCCAGAACTGACTGTGGGATTAGTAACTGTTTTGTTGGTGTTTGTTGTGACATGTGTGACTGTTGGCCTGGTGTTGGTTGAGATGTGTGTGGTTGTTTGCTTGGTGTGTATTGTGTTATGTGTGACTGTTTGCTTAGAGTGTGATGTGACATGTGTGACTGTTTGATTGGTGTTTGTGGTGACATGTGTGAGGTTTGGCCTCGTGTTTGTTGAAGTTTGTGTGACTGTTTGCTTGGTGTGTTTTGAGACATATGTGAGTTTTGGCTTGGAATTTGCCGAGTGTTGTTTAGAGCCTCTTTTCTTAAATTCTGGTAAAGCTCTACATCTGGGGCAATACCAGGTCTTGGGAAAAGTGTTGATACCCAAACAAGACAAGAGGAATTGCCCTATAGCACAACTCGGATTACAACACTTGACAGTATCCTCGTCAGTTTCCTTTCTACAATAGCACACTGCATTAGCCAGTGGAACCCATCCTCTACAAGACTCTCTCTTCTTGTGTACCATCGAGCAAGTACCTCAGGCAAAACACAAATCCTCCAAAATTTGGTACAACTTTACTCCAGTGGTCTCTGTATGGAAGAAATCTTTGTGATAGTTGCGTAAGTTCATTTGAGAAAACAGCGCAAACAACAAAGTAACAATAGTTCAACTTAGTTGAAAATAGTTGTTGCTGAACCTGGTAATAATATTCATGTGTAATGAGCAGTATGAATTCCCCAGCACTGTTCTTTTTTAATTAGACGAGTGGAGGGCTTTAAAACAAGAGAATTAAAATCACTGTTCTCTAAACAGAGGGAATACTTAATCTCTCCACAACCTTTCCCACAGCAATCACATGAACATAAGAAAATCTGGGGTAGCATGCAACCAAGGATGCTCTTAATTAACAAAGAGACCACATTTGATGACTCAAAAAGTTCTTCTAAAGATTCCTCAAAAGCACAGATTGCAGAGGCTTCATGCTGGCACCCATGAAGCACAGCCTTAGTATTTACTTTGTGCAGTTCAGGGTAACAAATCCGTTGTATCAGTGACTGTGATGACAATGCTTGGTCTGAGTGAGCTGCAGCCTTACTATGTGAGGCACCAATCCTGCCTGCGCTATGCTTAAAAACGTTTGTGCCACTTGACTGTGCATTAGTGTCTTTTTGCACCTGATCAATCTGTTGGTTGGTCATTTGAATGTTGATGCTTTGACAAATTTTTATCAGCTCACTGTAGGGCATTTTTAAGTTCTTCTCAACAAACAAATCCATTACAGTTGGGAGTTTTCGGCTATGTAACAAAGGACATCAAGCTCAGCAATACAGGCTTTGTTTTGCATTTGCTGAGGTCAAGGTAAAAGTTTGCCATTTCCGCTTGCGTCGGCACTGGCACTTCCGGTTTCTGAACGGGGCTTTCAGTAAAGACTTCGACCTTTATTCCCTCCTTGAGGTTCTCTATCGTTTCGTCAAGGTCAGCTTTCATTTCTTTTAGCGGATTTAAAGTTAATATTTCGGACACGAGAGTATTCCACCTTGTTTGCAAAACTGGAAAGTATCCAAGGGGACTTAATTTGCGTACAAGAAAGCCTTCCATTGACCTTTGTCCAAGCCTCAAGGTAAAATAGCACACTAGCTATGCGCGAGCATGATTCGGTGAGGCCTGCCTTGCATCCCAAACAATGAGCGCAGTTTATTGTTCCATCTTTAGCGGTAATTATCCAGACTTGAATCAAGGCATCGTTCAGAGGTAGAGGTAGAGGAACAATGCCATATATGGGACGATAAAACACGTGATACATACAGGTTTATTTAGTTATGTATAAATAAACGAAATCCCATATAAATGTCAATCAAATTGAGAATAATTAACGTATCGTACAGTACGAGGGCACTTTTGGTAATCAAGAGGGCATGATTACTTAATGCTGATTTTGATTGAGCTTGTTTGCTGTTTGCGGCAACGATTTATGGATTACAGTTTAACTACGATTGAAACCATGTAAAGTTTTCAACTGAATTTTTAAAATAAATTGTTCATTGAATCACTTGGTCAGTTACGTTTGTTTTGACATTTTTGGAAGCATTGAAAGAGCCACATCGCGCAGACATCGTGCGCGAATGCAATTCCCTCAAAAATTTTGCCCTTTATGTGATAAATTAGTAATTGCTTAATTTCACAAGAATTTTCGCAATTTTTGTAATTTTTTTCGGACAAATTATTTCTAAATTGCCCTCCAGCCCATGCGACCACAAATCGAGCGGCTAAACTCTGTAGATGTTTAGATCCTGAACTGGGAAAAGTTGCCGGGAAAGTTTGCAATGACGTGACGTTTTATTGATTTTACAATTTTCAGCAAAATTTTGGCATGCAAGTGCCTTTGGCAGAAATCCAAGTGCAAACGGCCTTTAGTAAGCTACAGTATTTTGAAGCGCCCGCTTTAAAAAAATTCGGGAAGATCTGCGATGAAACGAAACAATAGCACACACGATAATTCTTGCGCAATATTATCGACTAATAAAACCAACTAGTGTACGCTTCGTCGCTTATGGACAATAGGCAAAAGGCCAAATTTAGCTAAGCAACGCTTGGATAGATTATTTTTTATGTAAGGTGACTTATGAACAGTCTACGGGAGAACAGAGAACGGAGAACGGAGAACGGAGAACGGAAAACGGAAAACGGAAAACGGAAAACGGAGAACGGAAAATGAAGAACGGAGAATGGAAAACGGAGAACGGAGAAAGGAGAAAGGAGAACGGAGAACGGAGGACTGAGGACGGAGGACGGAGAACGGAGAATGGAGGACGTGGAACGGAAAACGGAGGACGGAGGAAGCAGAATGGAGAACGGAGAATGGAGAACGGAGAACGGAGGACGGAGGACGGAGGACGGAGGACGGAGGACGGAGGACGGAGGACGGAGGACGGAGAACGGAGAACGGAGAACAGAGAACGGAGAAAGGAGAACAGAAAATAGAGAATGGAGAACTGGAAACAGGAACCGCAAACGAGAAAAGGAGAAGAGAAACAGCACACGGGAAACGGGGAGAAAATAACGGGAGTCAGACGGAGAGTCCATTGTTAATCAGCCTAGCTAACAATTCAAAATTGTGGATTACATAACGGAAAAAGGGTATGAACTCCAGTTTCGAGCAAACGCTCTTCGAACTCGGTCGTATCATCTATCAGTATAGACCTCCTTCCCTTGATTACGCGGAGTGTTTCAGTTTGCTTTTACAGCTCACACTGCGAGCCTCTAGTTCGATAATTAAAAAATAAAATGATTCAACGATTAACTGTACACATTTAGCCATTATTTCAGAAAACGTTTTAGCGCTTAACTAGCTCTGTTGTCCGTCTCTGGACAATAGTTGTGTTACTTCTAAGGCGAATCGTTGTTGAGTTGCTAAGCTGTAAATTTCAGCTTTCCCTTTCAGCGGGGGTAGCTTTCACGTTTGACGGTTAAATAAAACGCCTTACTATGGCTATCATAGCTGTTGGATTCGTGTTTTTTGGTGCGATCACTTGCGCTGGATAAATATTATGGAAAATTCTGGAGAGGAGAGGGAAGAACAGCCATAGTCACAAGTCAGTGGATAAAGGAAAGGAAAACAAAATGGACCTGTAAAGCACAAGAAAAACTCTAGATCGGATCTGTCCTCTGTCAAAGAAAACAGAGAAAAAAGTTCACTTGTACACAGAAATATAATTCTCACTAAAAGATCTTTAATCAAATTAAAGAAGCCTTTAACAAAAGTTGCCAAATTTAACTCAAGTAATCCCAAAATACACCCTCTGATATTTGTTTGGCAAGAAGCCCGTCGATAAATGATGATTTATTATTTGAAAAAAATGAAGGATAACAAAACATGAAAGCAAACATTTTACTGAAACCAGGAGTTCGTTACTTCTAAAACTTAACTTTTACAACTGTTGCTAACTCAGATTCTAAAATGAACTGCACTTCTGTGATCATGTTAAAAATTCTACTTCACTGTTGTTGCTGTTGTTGCTGCTTTTTTTTTGTATTTTGTTCAAACTAAACCCATAAGACTAGAAACTCTTCTGTAAATTAAGATAAACAAGATGCTTAGGTCTTTTAAGCTTTAAAGAGGAACAAAAACAGAAAGATAGTAAGCATCAGCGTCTGGAATACGCTTGGCTTGGTTCCAGCGGCTGCATTGTCATCATCCAGCACGCCATAGCACTGATCATTTTTGGTGGCCCCAGGGTCCCGATTGTCCGCGCAGAAAGGATTGTAGACACCATAAGACGTAAAGTCCAACATTTTTTTGGTTTCGGCTGGGTAGTTGCAGGCAGAATCGATCAGGTCCTTTAAACACTTCTTTGTTTCAGCATATCCTCTGATAAATAAATTGTTCAGGAAGATTACTTGAAAAAGTGAAAGCTCTCTAAAGAGTAAAGTGGTGGCATACTGTTAGGCGCGCTGGCTTCTTTAAAGAGCGGAAAATGTCCAGCCCTCGGTTGGTCATTGTAAGTTGTCATTGGAATATACTGAATTCTCACCCTTATCCCACCCACTCAGGAATAGGAAAGAATACAGGTGAACTGTCAGAGAAATCGAAGGAAATTCGGCGGGAGAAGGGAGGAAAGAAATAAGTGTTTACCATGACGGACTCGAATCTTAATTGGATGAAAAGCAATAGAATCCAATGATGACAATGAAGGGATTGGAAGAGAGGAAGAACGGGATTATATTGAAGATAACGTTGTGATGCGACATTTAACTTGTGTAAAAAAGCTGTGTATTTACCCAATTTGAAAGGTATTCTGTCTTTTGCCTGGTTGGTGTGAAGTTGGGCTCAACATTAATCGCATATGTTTCAAGCAAGGATAGCAAACAAAAACTGGCACCGGGTTACATTAACCCCATCCCCCTTCACCCCCCTCTCCCCCCTCCTTCCGCTTTCCCCTTCATCTCATTTCACTTCACTTCCAATCAAAGATATAAATGCATATTCATTCAACTTACGGGCAAAGAGCGGGATCTGATCTGTCCTTGATATATTTTTGTTGAAAGGATCGCATGCAATTTTGTACACCATTGTTATATGATTCGGAGCAAATGGTACTGCCTGGTGGCGTAGTGGGGGATTCCGCATAATAACCTCCGTCACAAAGTTGATCTTTCTTCACGCTGGCTTTAACGATCACTTTGATTTGGCTTTCGTTCAAGAGGTCTTTCATACAAAACTTCATCACGTCAACCATACAATTTTTAAATTTGCTGACCTCCGCGCTGTAGGGATAAGACAAAAACTATGATGGCCAAGAGTCGAGCCGCGAGGGTATGATGTATTTTTTGCGGCACGGAAAAGTGTCTTCAATTCCAAAGAAAAGGAAAGAAAGAAGGAAAGAAAGAAAGAAAGAAAGAGAGAAAGAAAGAAAGAAGGAAAGAAAGAAAGAGAGAAAGAAAGAGAGAAAGAAAGAAAGAAAGAGAAAGAAAGAAAGAAGAAAGAAAGAAGAAAGAAAGAAAGAAAGAAGAAAGAAAGAAAGAAAGAAAGAAAGAGAGAGAAAGAGAGAAAGAAAGAGAGAAAGAAAGAGAGAAAGAAAGAGAGAAAGAAAGAAAGAGAGAAAGAAAGAAAGAAGAAAGAAAGAAAGAAAGAAAGAAAGAGAGAAAGAAAGAAAGAAAGAAAGAAAGAAAGAAAGAAAGAAAGAAAGAAAGAAGAAAGAAAGAAAGAAAGAGAGAGAAAGAGAGAAAGAAAGAGAGAAAGAAAGAGAGAAAGAAAGAAAGAGAGAAAGAAAGAAAGAAAGAAAGAAGAAAGAAAGAAAGAAAGAGAGAAAGAAAGAAAGAAAGAAAGAAAGAGAGAAAGAAAGAAAGAAAGAAAGAAAGAGAGAAAGAAAGAAAGAAAGAAAGAAAGAAAGAAAGAAAGAAGAAAGAAAGAAAGAAAGAAAGAAAGAAAGAGAGAAAGAAAGAAAGAAAGAAAGAAGAAAGAAAGAAAGAAAGAAGAAAGAAAGAAAGAAAGAAAGAGAGAAAGAAAGAAAGAAGAAAGAAAGAAAGAAAGAAAGAAGAAAGAAAGAAAGAAAGAAAGAAGAAAGAAAGAAAGTAAGAAAGAAAGAAAGAAGAAAGAAAGAAAGAAAGAAAGAAGAAAGAAAGAAAGAAAGAAAGAAAGAAAGAACGAAAGAAAGAGAGAAAGAAAGAAAGAAGAAAGAAAGAAAGAAAGAAAGAAGAAAGAAAGAAAGAAGAAGAAAGAAAGAAAGAAGAAAGAAAGAAAGAAAGAAAGAAAGAAAGAAAGAAAGAAAGAAAGAACGAAAGAAAGAGAGAAAGAAAGAAAGAAGAAAGAAAGAAAGAAAGAAAGAAGAAAGAAAGAAAGAAAGAAAGAAAGAAAGAACGAAAGAAAGAGAGAAAGAAAGAAAGAAGAAAGAAAGAAAGAAAGAAAGAAGAAAGAAAGAAAGAAAGAAAGAAAGAACGAAAGAAAGAAAGAAGAAAGAAAGAAAGAAAGAAAGAAAGAACGAAAGAAAGAAAGAAAGAAAGAAAGAAGAAAGAAAGAAAGAAAGAAAGAAGAAAGAAAGAAAGAAGAAAGAAAGAAAGAAAGAAAGAAAGAAAGAAAGAAAGAACGAAAGAAAGAGAGAAAGAAAGAAAGAAGAAAGAAAGAAAGAAAGAAAGAAGAAAGAAAGAAAGAAAGAAAGAAAGAAAGAACGAAAGAAAGAGAGAAAGAAAGAAAGAAGAAAGAAAGAAAGAAAGAAAGAAGAAAGAAAGAAAGAAAGAAAGAAAGAAAGAACGAAAGAAAGAGAGAAAGAAAGAAAGAAGAAAGAAAGAAAGAAAGAAAGAAGAAAGAAAGAAAGAGAGAAAGAAAGAAAGAAAGAAAGAAGAAAGAAAGAAAGAGAGAAAGAAAGAAAGAAGAAAGAAAGAAAGAAAGAAAGAAGAAAGAAAGAAAGAAAGAAAGAAAGAGAGAAAGAAAGAAAGAAAGAAAGAAGAAAGAAAGAGAGAAAGGAAGAAAGAAAGAAAGAAAGAAAGAGAGAAAGAAAGAAGAAAGAAAGAAAGAAAGAAAGAAAGAAAGAAAGAAAGAGAGAAAGAAAGAAGAAAGAAAGAAGAAAGAAAGAAAGAAAGAAAGAAAGAAAGAGAGAAAGAAAGAAAGAAGAAAGAAAGAGAGAAAGAAAGAAGAAAGAAAGAAAGAAGAAAGAAAGAAAGAAAGAAAGAGAGAAAGAAAGAAGAAAGAGAAGGAGAGAGAAAGAAAGAAAGAAAGAAAGAAAGAGAGAAAGAAAGAAAGAAAGAGAGAAAGAAAGAAGAAAGAAAGAAAGAAAGAGAGAGAAAGAGAGAAAGAAAGAGAGAAAGAAAGAGAGAAAGAGAGAAAGAAAGAAAGAGAGAAAGAAAGAAAGAAAGAAAGAGAGAAAGAAAGAGAGAAAGAAAGAGAGAAAGAGAGAAAGAAAGAGAGAAAGAAAGAAAGAGAGAAAGAAAGAAAGAAAGAGAGAAAGAAAGAGAGAAAGAAAGAGAGAAAGAGAGAAAGAAAGAGAGAAAGAAAGAAAGAGAGAAAGAAAGAGAGAAAGAAAGAAAGAAAGAAAGAGAGAAAGAAAGAGAGAAAGAAAAGAAAGAAAGAAAGAAAGAAAGAAAGAGAGAAAGAAAGAGAGAAAGGAAGAATAGAGAAAGAGAGAAAGAAAGAAAAGAAAACAGAGAGGTTAAAAAAAAAGGAGAATATAAAAAAGACAAAATCTCACAAAAAGAAATCAGAATGGCTGAGGATAGAGAAGAGTTAAGCGAACGGATATAATAAACTACAGAAATAAATCAGACCTGGAAAAAATGCTACTCTGAGCTCCACAGATTTCTTACAAAAGCTGTTTGGTATTCGGCATGCAAACATCTTTAGGAAACGCCGCTCTTTAAACCCACTTACCTACAATCTGCGTTTGGGTCTTTCTGAAATGCTTTATGAAAAGAAGTCTGGCATTTACGATTTCTGCAGAAGTACTCCTTGAAAGTACAGGAGCCTACGTTGACGTCAGTAAAGGTGGTAACGTTTCCGACGAGAAAAACTGTATAACATTAAATACAAAACAAAAAAAGGGAATAAAAATAAAGGCATAACCAGTTAACTTCTTATTAACCAGAATGATGTTAATCAGCAAGCAGCGAAGCCGAAACAGCTATGCCGGTTGAGATTTTCCCATAACAGCCGACCAGGCGAGTCCTTGGATATATCATTTGTGGAAATATATTTTTTTTATCAGAAATAGGAAGAAATACATGATATTTGAACATCAGAGGGCTTTTCCGTGTTTACATAGCCTCAGCTAATTGGAGTTGGGGAGCCGTGAGACGCTAAAGAAAGTCATGAAAACCCTCGACTGCGTTTTGGGTTCCCAGAACTTTCTCGAATTCTCCCTACCCCCCCTGTAACTAGAATTGACCAGGATTCAAAATGGATCCTGTTGAAAAGTCTTTCAGCGGTTTCCTAATTTCCATCTCCACGCAACATTTGTAGATCGAATAAGCTTCGCGCCAATTGGTCAAATTTTTCTAGAGAGTATCTGTATGTCGTTTTATACAAGTATCCTAACTGTTACGTATGTCCTTGTTATCTTTTCTTTGTTCGCCTTTCATTTACCTGCCTTGTTATCGTTGTACTTTACTGTTGCTTAAGTTGGTTCTTCTTGTATTTCATACACCGCTGGCTAAGCAATTGAGTCTGGAAAACCTATCGTTCACAAGACGCCCGTTAACCGCAATAATTGAGCTGGTCATAGAAAGCATCACCATTATGTATACTCCATGAAGTGATCTTTAAAATGTGGTATTGGAGATTTCAAAAACAGTTTTATGATTTGCCGTTAAAAGCGAAAAACGAACTTCTACAGGGTAAGAAACCCACGCTGTAGATTTCACCACGCCTAGATCATTATGTACTTGACCTCACAGCCAGAAGTTGCGTAGTATCATGTTGAAAATTCTGAAAGTTGTACGCTTTCACAAACTCTTCTATTAAAAAAAAATAATAATAAAAAAAATAAAACCTCTCCGACATTTCATTATTTAAATATAATATTTAGCGGGCCTTGGATTCGTCAAATTTTCACTAAGCCTCACACGAAGTCCGAAACTCCAATTTTCCCTTCAAGCCATAATTCGCATCACTTCGGTGAATCGAATTGTCGTTTAACTCGAAAGCTTATTCTGTGGCTTTAAAGACTTTGATATCAATTTTTTTCTTTTTACGCAGAGTAGTCTGTAACATTGTTCCCTTTCATTTTGAGCTCCAAAAGAGCTAATTCGATCGGAAAAAAACGGAAAATCCGACTTGAAACTGGCCGCAGGGACGCGCTATACCTGGCATTCCTCAGCGACTTATGTGCTAACCCAACGGGAACGAAGATCGGTTGGAACATTTTTGATTGCAAGCGAAAATTCCCGAATTCGCAAAGCGGTTCTTTTTTTCAATTGTTTAGGCATGAGACTGATTGTTTACAGAGTGATTCTATTGTTTACTTACGCGCTCGACTTTTTCAACGACTGTAATGTTCAATGCTTTCAAAAGCAGTAGACACAAAAAATTCACGCGTCACACAGGCCAACGCGTGACGTATTTAAAGGAGAAGTCTTCAAATCTCTTTACCTAAGAACCAAGGTTCAGGGAGATCTTAAGTTTCAAGGTTATTGAAGAGGCAAATCACGCCTTAGGCTGGTTTACAATTTCACGAATCACGCGTTTTTGCATCGTTTCTTTTAAGTGCTGCAGATGACGCTTTTAAAGTCATTTATCAACGAGTCATCTATAGGGTACGTTTGAATGTTGAAACCCTATGCATGAGGTAGCGCCAAGGAGCCTTTGGTTACCTACCCTTCCCCTAACCCAATATTAACCTTGACCGTTGTTAAGTTAGGGGAGGGGTAGGTGGGCAGTTGCCCAGAGACTGATATGGATCCCAGTTGTCAAGATACCGAAATTGATCTGACTTTCGAATGAAAGTTGTCTTGGACTCTCATCTGCTCATTTATGTTAAGGGTACTTCATGCACTCAAGTCTCACGTTACTGTGCATCTGCTTTTCAGCGGAGCTGCTTACATTCGCATCGGAGTTTCGAAAATTCCAGCAGAGTTGATCATGGAGTCATTAAAGACCTGTGGCATTTAGAATACTCTCGATGAGACCCGAAGGCGAGGCAGTGTGAGAAAGAAGTGGTTATAGGGAAGAAAACAGCGATGATGACTTCATACACAACTAGTTCGCAACAGACTTTAATAGAGAGCGAAAGCGAAGAATAGAGAAGAGACAGAATTGAATTAATTAAAGTGGCAATAGAGAAGAAAATGGCGATGAAGACTTCATAAACAACGAGTTCGAAACAGACTCAAACAGACAGCGAAAGCGACGAATAGAAAAGAGATAAAATTGAGTTAAACGGTTCTTTTTTAAGAGCCAGCCCTGCTCATAGGATCTGAATGGGGTTTAGTGTTTAGTGTTATTTGCCCATATTTTTTAGTGTTTACTGTTAAATTGGCCATTTTTTTAATGTTTACTGTTCTTGAAAAAAAATACTGTTTAGTGTTTGAAAGGAGACCAAGTTTTTTTTAAGGATTTTCAAATTTTATCTGCTTTTTTAAATTCTGCAAGAAAATCAAGAAAATCACTCGCGAACAGTGAGCCAAAGCTGAAATGCTCTTGTCCTTAGAACCGATAATCCGCCTTACTAGACCCTCAGTACTGGATGTACTCAAGGGGATACGTTTGGTAATTCACACAATAGTTCCTGAAAAGTACCGCTTCTGGAAATCCAACCAAAGTAGTGTTTGCAAAAGACCAATTGCACTTGAAATTGGGCCCCAAGGCAAAGTGCTGGCGTTAGACTACGATTTCGACTCTCGATAGTCTCGTAGAACTGCTTTTACACCGACCAGTCGATGTAAATGTTCGAAGGGAAGTATTCAAGGATGCGCGGGACCTATGCTTTACCAATGGCGTAGTCTTCGCTGCAGAGAGAGGCTCCTCAGCAATCCGTTTCATTGAATTGAAAGGCGAAGTAATTTTCAAACCCGGACGCCTAAAATCGCGACCTGATTTGCTCTCGCAACTTGGTCGTTTCAGATTGTCACTTGAGGGTAAAGGTCCAGTTCTACAGAAGCGGTTGACGACACATCTGAGATCTTTGGCTGCACAAGTCGAGAGCTGAATAAAAAAATTGTCCAGATTAACCCACCTTTAAATAAATCAAACCATCTGTATGGCAAGTAAGGATATCCTCTTGTGTGCAGATGATGAGCAGAGAAGCATAATGCAGCTGGAGTTAGAGTACAATGGAGTGGCTATCATCGGTAGTAGGCTGAGACAGATAAACTACTCCAATGACGTGACAAGTGTTGAATCTCTTAATGTTCTGCGGCAATCAGCATACTTGGCTGCAACTAGCGCAGCTGGAGGGTTATATGGTTGTATAGTTAAATGGTTGGAGGGTTATATGGTTGTAACCTCGATTGAGCGACTCTTGCGGAATTCTTCAGATTCTTTTAAGGAAATCAGGAGGCTTTATGGTTATGAGGGCAACATTGTTTTCACCGACAACAAAGATCAAAAGGTTAAGACCTTTAATCCTTTAAGTGCAACAGGTGAGACCTTGTTGGGTACTGGCCATGAAGAAACCGTTGATGGAACTGAAGAAAGCTGCTCATGTACACAATTTCATGCAATCTGTTCCTTGTAGAAAATTTTTTTTGTTTCCGATATAGCTGCTGAAACAATCAAACTAACTTCGGGGCTTACTGGCAAAGTGTCCTTTCTTCACAACCTCGAATGTCTCTATGATAGTTTTGGAATTGGTGCATATGCGATCGACGCGGTCTAATTATCTCTTCAAGATGCTGTGTGCAATGTTTCATCTGTAAATGCTTATATTAAAAACACAGTCGCTGAAGTAAGGCAGCACTATAAAATGAAAGAAACGGCAACAATAAACGGCCCTGAGGGAACTGTTTCCAGCAAACACAGGAGTCATTGGTACTTCTCGAAAGAGGTATGGAACAGCTACGAGATAACGTTAAGAATCTAAACGAGGACTATCTTGGTGACATTGACCTGCGTACGCTACTAACAACTTAGGTGGAGAACCCTCATGCAGTCTCCCACTTCACGAAACGAGACTTTCACCGCTCTTCAGTATGCTCAAGACTTTGGAACAATTTCAAAGGAATCTTTAAAGAGAACAACGAAGTGGGGCGCGAAGTACTTCACACTTGAGAAGTCTTATTATCCAGTGCCTAAATCCAGTGTGGAGTTACGGGACGTAGATTTGATGAAACCTCCTCCAGCTGATAACGTTGACCCCAACATTGAGGCAGCCATGAAGGAATTGGTTGACAGGTATCGACCTGTCAAGGACGGTAAGAAGTGAATCAACTAAAGAAAAAGCGGGAGCCCTGCCGCCAGCTGTATATTCCAGTACGCCATCGTGTACTAGAGTAACATTCCGAGAGGATATATTAAAGTTCACGCGGCAACCAGGTGGACAATCAGACATAGCTTGATGCTACTCTGGTTTGCAGATGTAATGAATGTAACCGAAGAAGTTACAATTCATAGACCCAATATAGACTCATATCGTAATCTGATTTGTTACTAATATATTCTCTCTAAGTGGTCACAGTTGGTGAATCCTTGCTGTAAAAGCGCTTTAAGAATAGAATTGTTATGAGTTATACAAGCCAAATCTGCGGTAGTCTTCAAATATCGACGGTCATAAGTCTGTGGACATCTTTGGCAGTCTCAGTGGACATCTTCAGCAGTGTTCGGACATCTTTGGCAGCCTTCAGACATCTTCAACAGCTTTCGGAAATATTCGGCAGCTTTCGGATATCTTCCTCACTCTTCGGAAGTCTTGAAATAATCCCGAATTGTTGGAAAATGGCCAAAAAAACCTCTTTGAGAAATAAACATAGGCCCAACATAGATATTTCCCCTTTTAGGGTGTGGTTTGTTTGTTTATGGGAAAAAAATAATGTTACAACGAATTTTTTAATGTTAATGTTAAAATGGCTGAAAATTAACTGTTTAATGTTATACAGTAAAAAAATAAGTGTTTAGTGTTATCGATGTATCCCCATTCAGACCCTCTGCTCAGTCTCTCAGCTGCACCACATCTTACGAAAGTTATTAAACTACAGTCATCGCCTTGAGTACTTAAATTAACTAAATATAAGCAAGGATATATGGATTTTTTGAATCATTTTCACTTTGATACTTGGCTGTGAAACGCCCCCCGAGTTTGACATCAAATTTGCACGAGAGAACACGTTTTCCTCTTAAGCGGTGCCAGATCTCTACGGTAATTGTACAATGCATCAGGTGGCTTCCAAGAGCCTTTGATCAAACCGTCATTGGATTTCCTGTGGATTATGAAACTAAACAAGAAAAACTGGACTTCAAGCGATGGGTTATTTGAAATGTGATCGGGAAAACCCGATGTACTCATGGATTAATACTTTACACACAGCTTATTCTTTTCCTGCAGACTTAAATCACGATAGCGATGATTTTCTTATGTGTTTGTATAAAAATGTCGACTGGTTGGATTATCAGTCTAACGCTGTATCACTACTGTTTTTTGTGCTACTAAATTAGCACGAGACTTGTATGCAGATTATTCTTTCTTTTAAAGATCGTGTATCACATTTCTTGACTTCGTTTTTCTTAAATTGTTAACCACTCACCGGTTTGTGCAGAGCAAGTAGTTCATTGACCATACCGTCTCGATTTGCCTCCACATGTATTGGTTTGATTTTTTTCAATCTTTTCGACGCGAAAAGAGACCCTCTTCGTGTTATTGTCTTCTAGAGTAAGATTTTTGCCACAGCTGGCTCGTTGTTTTAGTATGATTTGTGACCTTTTGAAGTGAGCATTGCACACGCGATGATCTTTTGTTGAACGAAAAGTCCTTCTTCAGTTGAAATATTATGAAGCCACTACTTTCGTAGAATCTTATTTCCTAAGAAGCTATTAAAGGAAAACTGCTCTTTATGTTTCTTTGAATTTTTTTTAAGCAGTCATCATGCCAAGAGCTATCGCGCACTTCGCGGAAACAGATGAAGCTTTAGGATTCTTAGAAAAAAATTACTCTATGCTTTCCAGAGTTACCTTTACTTCAGTTCAGTTTTTCCTACAGCTAAAAGGTCCAAGACAGTTCATTAAAACACTCTTTTCAGTTGCAGCTAATAGATTGCATGCTGGATTAAATAAACGTGAGTGAAGTAAAACGTGAGAAATGATATTCCAGACGTGGAGATTTTTTTCACTCGTTTCTTAGAAATCGCTGACCAAAAAGAAGGGAAGAAATTTTACTTTAATTCGATCGCGGTCTCTCGAGTGCTTCCTCGTCAGTATGATCGTTGTTTTCGCTAAATAATTCTCATTGTTAGCTTATTTCAACGCGGTAGGTCGTTTTGCTAGTTTTTGCAAGCGCCGTGTTGTTTTTGTTTAGGAGTTTTACTGTCGGATCTGGATACGCCACAAATTGTAAGTTCGTTCCTACTTCATGTAGCTTTGTCGTTATTCTTGTATTTGCCATATTTGTACTTAGATATTTATATTTCATATTATCTACTTTCGGTCAAATCGCATCTACAAATCTTTATATCTAAACATTCAACTTTCTGGCGAATAGATTAAATGTGCATTCATATTGTGGCGTTTTTAAAAGTGTAGTATTTATCTACATGCAACAACATGAGATCAAGAAATTCAAGTGTTACAATTCGTTTCACGAGTGTGACAATTTGGTATGCGTGACAGAGTTCATTGACGACAGTCTCGATTTTCCTCTGCACAGATTGGCTCTGTTTTTCTCAATATCTTCGACGCGAAAATGCGATCCTCTTGGTGTTATTGTCACCTTGGTTTTTGCAGAGAATCCATTGTTAGCTCGTTGTTTTGGTATGATTTGTGTCCTTTCGAAGTGAGCATTGCACACGCGAACCCTTTGTTAAACGAAAATTCTTCCTTGAAATATTATAAAGCCACTACTTTCGTAGAATCCTGTTTGCTGGGAAACTGCTCTTTATGTTTCTCTGGATTGTTT